>NC_136904.1:18965561-19102594 GCF_949606895.1 Notothenia rossii
CACTTCCACAAGCCGGAGAAGGAGGTGAGAGACGCAAGTCTAGACGGGCCCCAACATGTAGTTCTATTATTCATCACAAATGATGAAAAGCTGCTTAATGCTCTGGTGGTTCCAAAGCCCCTCTGTTACTGTGGGCTACGTGGAGGATTCACATTGTTGAAACATATTAAAGAAGACTGGTTTCAGAAAGAAGACATTTTACTTGGTCCCTTTTCTTAAAGGCATACAAATATTTGTTTCTGTCATGAGGGCACTGATAATCACATTAACCATGATAATTACTACATACTAAGGCACAAAGGATGATTATTATAATTCAGAGGATACCAATTGTGACTGCTGATTATAGGTTTTACTATTTATTAATTGTGAAGGCAAGGTACAAAGTATTCTTACAGGGAAATCCCCCTCACTCTTCTTTATTCCACCTATTTACAGAATATTGAAGAGAGATTTGATTTTAGTGAACATAACTGGATCGAAGAAGCCATCAAATATTGAGTCTAGTTGTCATATTTATCAGAAAACACCACGTTATTATCAGTTCTGACTTTTGTTCTTTCTCTCCACAGAGAGGCAGTCTGACCCTTCTCCTCTGCGGGGAGTACGGCCTCGTCTGGGCTCTGGAGCAAGTTTTTCAACATGGTTTTAAATCCCCCCGACTCTTTAAGAGCATTTTCATCTGGGACCTCTTAGGTAAAGACTTAATGTCATTACTCACTTACAGTATATTACTTAAGCCATAATGTGATATTCCTTCCAAAACCTACATTTTTGTGTTATCAAACATTGTTTAGATTTCTTAACATTTAAGTATCACTATAGAAACTGATTTGTCATTTAAAAAAAATGTTTTGTACTTTAACAGAAAAGTCACAAGTGTACTTTGAAAGTGCGGAGCAGCGGGAGGCGACACCAGATGAAAACTGGCAAACCCGAGTGCGTCACTTCTGCCGCTTCATGCGCGCCATCAACAACACCTCCAGAAACATCGGCAAGGACGGGAAGTTCCAGATGCTCGTCTGTCTGGGGGCAAGGTATGTCCACAGACTCATATTTAGATCAAGTGGATTTTTTTTATTGTTAAAGGAAGTTTAGTCTTCAGGATAGATGCGTTGAAACCTGCACACTAAACCCAATACTAAGGCTCCAGAGTTCCCCTCCTGAGAATACTAAAGACTTTGGGTTGTTTGGGTAGCAGGTATTAATGGTGATTATAGACACGTCAGCATCGTAACCCCTTAATGCGCAACCATAAATCAAGCTTCAGCTTCAAAGACACTAATCAATCTGTCTTGCTGAAATGTCTTTTGTTACATCACTGAACCCCTAAGTGATGTGCATGCTTCGCTCCGTATGTGACACATCATCATGACCGGCAAGGAGTCAAACAAAAAGTATTTCTCCTTTAAATGATTCTAGATATTTAATTGTTTTTCTTAAGATCTTCCTGTGTTGAAGATGGTTCTGTGTATTGTAGGTGTAGTGATGCAGTGCTTTTACCATGTTTCTATATATGACCCCTCTGTTCAAAATAGTTGTACTGCGGCAATTTCTTAATCAATATTCAATAGTGAAAAAATGTATGGCCAACCATTTAGATACTAGATGAGTTATTTTCATCTTGGAAGTAGATAATACTTGACAATCCTCTGCTTAATACAATTGTTTTGGAATGTTGGTAATACAGCAAAAGGTAATTTGAAGAAAAGGATTCAACCATCATGAAAATAATCGTTTATTGCAGCACCATACATTTTCAACAGGCCTTTTAAAGACATTTTCAAATACAGATGAATGTTTTTCACATTGATATTAGCTTTATGATATAATGATAATATGATATTAACACTCTCATAGTTCTAAATTGTTATATATTGAAAAGTTGCAACAGAAAATACATGTTGGAAGTCTCCAGTGTTTTTCTGTTATGTTGAATCCACACACGTCTTCTTCTCTCAGGGATCACTTGCTGCATCACTGGATCGCTCTGCTCGCAGACTGTCCAATCACAGCTCAGATGTATGAAGACACCGCTCTGATGAAGGACCTCTCGTTGGTAAACTCTCTCATTAGAGTACTACAGACTCTGCAGGAGTTCAACATCACCCTGGAGGCTTCACTTGTCAAAGGTGTTGGTATCTAAAACAAACCAACTCCCCACCAGGACGATCACTGGGGACCACTAAAAAGAGTAACTGAACCTTTTTTATGCAGGAAAAGACTTGAACAAAAGACATTTTCTGGCTTATATTAAAGCTACTGTTACATTTGCCATATATTAAGTGCAATGAGCCTTTCAAGATATGTTGTCATTTTTATCCTTGATGATGTGGCCATTAGATGTTAAAAATATGTTTTCTATTATGAACCATCATTTTCACATTATTGACAATGACCTACTTGTGCTATAATGTTTTACTGAAAGCAAAATATTTTCATTTTTATCGTGAACTGCTGACAATGGAAATATTTGAAGGAAAGCAACGATCAAAACTGTTAATATATTTTCAGAGAATAAAAGTATTATTTTGTTAAATCAGTGAAGTTGCTTGCCCTGTTGTCAACTCAGATTCAAATGTCATAACACAGAGCTTAAAGCAAATGATGTAGAAGTATGCTTTATAAGTAAGTATGTGTTTGACAGGGGGTTTATAGTGTAGAAAATGATTTATCTACATGTAAACAAAAAGGCTGTTACATTTGGGCTTTCCTTGAGAAATGTACTAGTGTGCAGATGTTTAACATGGAATACCTATAGCAGAGAAAATCATCCTTTTTGCATGATAAAAAGACTGTGTGGATTAACCCTGCATCCAGTGATGACCAGTGTATTCAGCTGGATGAGGAAAGTACCCCAAGTCTTTTGGCTTTTTGTGTTCGTAAAACAAGTCCTCGAAGACACGCTTGAACCATTTTTCTGTGCAAAGTTGATCACAATGAAAGCCTTCATGTAAATACCTTTCCTCCATCATCATCCCAGCTCTCACACTACGTCTGCCCCTGTTCTCTGAATAAAAACAGTGTGGTGATCTCTGTCCACTCTTCGTGATGAAGGATGATCTTCTGCTTCACATGTGAGGAGGAAAAAGGACAGCTCCTTCCCGCTCCTGATTTTGTCATCATGGTTTCTTGCTATGCAATATCCACAACAGAAAATTCAACCCTCCTACAAACTCCATACCGGGGTGTCTTGACGTGTTAACGGGCCCTTCTCCGTTACATACTTTGAACTGTGCAGAACAAGAGATTTAATATGTGAAGGACTTATTTTCTGTGCCAATAATGTCTGGAATAACTGTGTTGTACTCGTCTGTGTACGACCCACACATGAGCATCTTGGGAGATATATATTTTTGTTTTCCAATACTGTTGTACATTTATTGAAATAGCTGTGTAATGTAGTGTTTACTAAGTGAGCAACAGTGTACAGTGTAAAAATATATTAAGAATAAAGCATCAGTAATGCATTCAAGTGGATTCAATTGTATAAGAGTCAACCAGTTTTTCATGAATAGATTTAAGTTCTACATGTGCGTTCTCATCTGAAAAAAAAGTGGTTCAAAAATGCACATGCCGACTGTAAATAAAATATACTAAATTGTTCGGATAAAACCATTGGACAAAACAAGCTAAATTGATATGTGAAGTTGGGCTTCAAAACAATGATGATTTTGTAATCATTTTCTTAGATTTATTAGAACAAACAAGTCATCAAATAATTATAATAACTAAGTTCTAATGTGAACCCTAAATCAAATGTTCTCTAAAGTTTGTCTTCAAAAGCAAAATATCCCATAAAATAAAAAACTAACTAGTGCCAATCTAATTATAATCACTTTTGTGTCAAATAATTCAGTTGAAAAGTAACACACCGATTTAACCGTATAAACGCTGTTGAATGCGCTTTCTCAGCTGAGAACATGTAAACAAACTCGTTCGCGCCATGTCATATAGCTGTGCTTCTTTAAAGCCTTCAACCAGGGGGTTTATGGGATTTTGAGTTTAAGGGAAAGCAGCTAACAACTGTGACGGCACAAAGATCTCCCGCTCATTTACTACGCTTCCCGTCATTCATATCGTGTGAAGAGTACCGAGGACAGCAGCGATTGGTTAAACCCAGGTTCAAACCCAACGGCTGCACTCCTTATATGGTCATTGTACACCCGGCCCTTTCATTCATGCTAATGATATTCTAATAGACAGCTGTATGCAGTTGTAGTAAGAGCATGCGCAGTGCGTTCCAAGAATACGGCGAAGATTCAAAGTTTTTGTTCAGTAAGTGCAATTTTATTTCTCTTGTAAAGGAATGATATTTGTAGTATTTTGCTGGTTTTTTATATGCGAAGAGACTGATGGTATGGTGGTGTGGTCGTAGCTTGACGTGAGCGTGTGCAGCTAAATGTGTAAAGACTAACCGACAATGGGATAACGTGGAAGTGAACGAGAGCGTGGCGTGGTAATGGTAGCTACGTCGGCTAGCTAGCATGCTAACAGCTAACAACAATGAACCGTATCTGCCGCTCTAGCGGGCAAAAGTTTGAATTTAAAGGGAATGATGTATTCATTGTAACTTATCTGTATTTTATTAAAATCCCGACAACATACACGAATTGCACTAAGTTGGGGATTGTGTGTTATTCGGACACGGCGTGTTACACATATTTCAGCCCCGGTAGCTTTTTGTTTCTTCACTTCAGAAAGCGCTGCTGCTGCCCGCTTTTTGTTTCGAGTTTCCCCTACAAACAAATCCTCAACTGAGCAGTATGTTAGACCAACCATTTTAATTGTATTGAGAATGATAAATAATCAACATTTCCAATGTACTGGCTGTTGTTCCGAAAAGTCACATAAGAACCAGTTACCGTAGTAAAGCGCTATGTTGTGGGTGTGGAACGCTTACCGTGTGGTGTGAATGTGTGTAACATTTGGGAGCCTGCATCCGTTGCTACCGCTCCAAATGTAACACGATTGGTACTTACGTTTTTTTTATTCAACACAACTTAGTAAGTTTTAAGTGTTTATGAAATGTCAGTGTTGTATTTTTTGTTGTTTTGGTGTTCCCGCTACTTTGCTTTGAATTCCATAAAATAGTTCGACGTTTTTCTTTAGCAAAACGCTAGTTCAGTTGTCAATGAACTTCAAATACAACATACTGCTACCTCAAATGTGAGTTTCATACAAGATTTGTGTTAAAAAATGATGCGTTAAGAGTGGTTTTGTTTATCTGTATGTGTAGGGACCGCCCCCTTCTCGGTAGTAGAAAGCACAACTGACTGCACCCACGGTGATATTACAAAGAGATTTAACGATCGTTCTGGTTTACTTTTCCAGATTACTGCCATAACCAATCAACAAACGTAATATGTTTGGCTTTCACAAGTCAAAGATCTACCGGAGTAACGAAGGCTGTTGCATCTGCAAGACCAAGTCCTCCAGCTCACGCTTCACAGACAGCAGTCGATATGAAGAGACATTCGAGCTCTGTTTTGGGTAAAAGCTCTCATTCATTCAATGTTTGGTTGTATTGTGTCATCCTGTTTTCCCTTTCATTGTGTACATTAATAAAACAGGAATTTGGGTGACAAGTTTTAAGCAATACCACTTTATTACTTTTTTTAAAGGCTGTCAGAAGATCGTGTTGGAGACATTTGCAATGCCTGTGTGTTGCTGGTGAAGAGGTGGAAGAAGTTACCAAATGGCTCCAAGAAAAACTGGAATCATGTAAGTCTCTTCTGCTAAGAGTAATGAGAATCAAATGTGTCCGACTGTCACAAGAAGGCTTTATATTGACCTGATGTTTCACCTGACCTGGCTCAGGTGGTGGATGCAAGAGCTGGACCAGGCTTCAAGATGACCAAACCCAAGAAGATCAAGAACAGTGATGGGAAGAAGAAAAGCAAGCTAAAGAAGCTCCACAAGTTAAAGAGACTAAGTAAGTTGTTTTAAATATATTAGCTTATAACATGCATGTGTTGTGAGATTCTTTTGGGTGATATAAATAGATTTGAAACTCGCCAGATATGGAATATTGGTTGACAAAAATACAAGGGCATGTTAAACGAAAAAATTGTGCTATATCAAAATGACACAATGCATGCAATCTCACTCTATGTAAACCTTGGGTGTGTTGTGGATGTCTGTTTAGCCGGTCCAAAAATCACTGATTTAGCAGCATCTTGTGGATCTTTGGGTTTGGTGACTAACTGATATTTTTTGGTTTTCATCTAGGCTGAAACCAATAGCCAGTTAAAAGGGGTGAATAAATGATTGATTAATTAAAGAAAACATACAGATTCTGCCTTTTCGATGTGATCTTGTTGGATGCCAACAGCAGTTTATTATTCTACCATTTTTAACCAAACTTGTTTGGGTATTGGACTGTTGTCAGACAAAACATGCGGTTAAGATGTCTTTACATGGGTTTAAGGAATTTGTTTGGGGATTTTACTATTTTCTGATTTATTTATTTTAGACACAATTGTGTTAGGAAAAAATCTCCTACATTTCTATAAAGCATTTATTTTATTTCCCTAGCTGACTCAGATGCACTCAGCACCACCTCCAGTGTGTCTCCTGCCCAGTCCCCCAGTTACAGCAACCTATCAGATGACGGCTCAGATATCGAGTCCAAACAGAGACGCCCCTCTACGTCCAGCTTCTCTTTTCTGGACCGTTCCTACTGGAAAAGGTGCGCACTCATTAATCCGATTTGAGTTTCACAAAGTAACAGGACAAATGTTTTAAGCGATTTTGCACCCTTTGAATATCATCCATAACTAAAAGTCATTCCCCCCCCCCCCCCATGTTTTAGGCAAAAGGTGTGCTGTGGGATTGTCTACAAGGGGCGGTTTGGAGAGGTGATAATTGATCCTCGTCTCTTCAAACCCTGCTGCAGTTCCAAAAAACTGGCATCCACGCAAGTGGCTGCACACCTTCCAGACACACTTCCTCCACAACTGCCAGAAGTCATCAAAGAAACCTGGTGATTGCTTTTGTTGAATCCCCCTGTAGGGGTATCCATGGCATCCTCCTGGATTTGTCTCCAGTGGCAGACCTCCTAATTTCCACTCTCCCAACTAGATTAGTTATTTAGATATTTCTTTTCTATGTATTGTTCCTTTTTTATATGGGTATTTTTTAACTTTTGTATAGAGTTGATTTCTTTTCTTTTTTATAGAAAGCAAAAAGCAAAAAAAAAAACGTACACGGGCATTAGTGTTATTTATAGGCTGCGGAAGCAAATTGTGTCAAGGCTCCATTTTTGATTCAAATTGTTTTTGGATATTTTGTATTAAGTGATCAATGTTTTGTAAATACTTTGTCAACTTTTCATACATATCAAGACTGTTTTATTATTTTTCATAATTTGTCTGATTGTCAGTGTTTGTATGAAAGCCACCAGCTATTCTAATACCAGCTTTTTTGTCTGTTGAAGTGGCTCTTCAACATGTTGCTACAACGTTTTGTTTTATCCGTTTGTTCCATATGGGCGAATGTGTGAGTCTGTAGATTTTTTAGTGCACAGATAAACGGTTTGGTAGCCCAGGGATAATGATTACAACAGTCCTCTATGAATTTAATGAGCTTTTAATGTCTGTGTATAGATAAGAACATTTTGACATTGTCACATCTTGAGCATGCTACAAGTTTTAAACACTCCGTTTTGATTTTTCATCAATTGCTGGATAGATGTGGTTAGATCATGCATGCAGTACATTCCTCCGCCCTTTGAAATGACGAAAGTAATTTATTTATTTCTTTTGTACAGCCTCCAATGAAATGAAAATGCATGTTGTAAAACAAATGGATTTTGTAAATACACAGTATTTTGGCTTCTGGTACAACCACACTTTTTTTCAACTACAGGAATAGCAAATCACTACTTCCTTGAGAGAAAAAAATTGTGTTTGTTAGTCTGAAAGGTGCTGAAAACAAGTACTTTTACACTTAACCAGATATTGGGGTTGATCTCATCCCATCTCATTTTGTCCGACATATTTCTGTAAAGGTTTTTCAAAGCTGTAGCCTATGCTCTTCAGAATTATGTGTAAACTGCAGGGAACAGTATATTTAATCGCAGCATCAGGGAGCTGCAATAATCCTTTTTTTTTTTGATTTCTAATGGCATGCAACGGTCAGAAACTGAACCTTTTGTTTGTTAGAGAAAATGTGATTGCCATGTATTTATCTTCAGAAGCAATTGTCAAAGTTCAAACTATGCAGACATTTTGAATGTGAGAAGTGCTCTGGGGCGGTCTATCACACCTGCTATTACAGTATCAAGTGATAGATCCTTATTCAACCAAATTGACTTGTGAACAGTATCCATTAATTTAGCAATATTTAACATTTTTCTAATCAAAATTCACAATTGTCTCGATATTTCTTTTGTACGTCATGTAAAAAATAATGCTCAGTTAATTGCACAGTTTAAGCCATTGTGCGTACTGTCTGAATATCATACTGTAAAGACACGGTTTCAGTTAGCTTTTTTGCATTAATGTAAGCAATACCAACTTCATGAATTGACAGGCAATGCTCTGTAAAGTTGCTTAATATATAAACTTTTCTGCGGCAGGGTAGTTAAATGCTGAACATGTTTTATGATTATAATTAAAAGGAGAAGTGCTGCTCCCTTTTAAACTGGGAAATAAGCTTGTTTTTGTCCTTAGGGAGTTGCCATATTGTTTTTGCGAGGTACATTTGGGATGTGAGGTGTGCCTTAATGAATTACCTGACCTTGTCATGATTCTCATGTAATTTATATTTATTTATTGCAAAACCTTTTTTTAAACTGACATTTTGATAACTGGTATAGAGCCTTTTCAGAAAGTCTTTTTAATTGTGTGCACTTCCTTCGAACATGCAATGTAAATTTTTTTAATACTTTTTTTGTATACTGTACCACAAAGTAGATCTGTAATAAAACATAAATAAAAAGCTATATTGTGATTATTTTGTGCGCCGATAGGTGGTGCACAAGAGCTATATATAAGTAAGGCAGATATTAATCAACGAGGTAATGCACATTGAACACTGGAGCAGTTTTCTGTCGTAACACTAGGCCTACAGGCTAATTGTGGTTTTTTTGTATAAAATTATGCGACTCAATTAGCATTGTGGTTGGAGAAGTTCTATTATACATCTTACATAATGTATTGATATGGCTTGCCATCTGCTACTCGAAAAATAATTGAGTCTTTACTTTCATTGTTAAGCTTCTATGTTTATTTGACCGCTGGAATTATGAACAAAGACTTGATTGACAATGACCATAGTTAAATATTTGTTTCAGTTAAACAACAAATGTGAAGATTTTAATGCTGGTGCCATGACTGCATTTTCCTTATTATACTCACTTAATTCTACTTAAGAAACATTGTATATGCAGGATTGTGTAGTGTTTTTCAAGCAAGCCTTCTTTGTGAAGGATCTTGATACGTCTTTAATCATTGCTGGTTTCTGTTGACAGAACTGAGCAATGTTAAAGACAGCAGCGAGAAGAGCCCCAGCTGTGTGTAAATTCAAACGTAGTTAAATTATTATTAAGCTGCTTCTTCTGTTTATTTTAGCTGCCAAATCTTTGTATTTGATGAACCTGTACAGCTAGCAACATTATTAAAATGAAAAATGTACGATCCATCAGTTCAAGCTGTTGTAAATTAGACAAGATAAACGTGTGTTGCCTAGCAACACGTTGTTTGGCTTATTTTTATATCCATTCCTCCAGAACAATTTGACATAACTAGTTGTATTGGTAGGCTAAGTTAGCTAACCTATCACTGAATAACATCTCTCATATAATTTGTTTCGGTCTTACTATCACAGTATTTTAGCATGTACGACTTTGAAACATGCCAAAGGCCATGTTTACAAGTGTTCAGTAGGCTATGTAAAAGCATCACCATCACGGCACGGTCATACCTTCCATAATACAATCCTAAATGTTAGTTTACAGAGGTTGTATCAAGTGACTATGTTATTACATAGGGCCTAGAAAAAAGTGGGAAGTATTTTATAATGTTTGTTTCGATTAATCATAGCCTATAAGCTATGCTGTTTTTGTTATTTTTTAGCTGTTTGAGTAATGATAATGAGCTTTTAGTATTCATGTTTGGTTGTTATACGCACTAGTCAAATAAGCCGGTGTACAAGGACATTTCCGGTCTTGCATTGGCTATTTGACCGACTTTACGCAGCTCTGATTAAAAAACAGGGCTTTTTTCACTCACATGTACGCGCACCGGCGCATGCACTCTCTTATTCTCTCTCTTTCTCTCTCTCTCTCTCTCTCTCTCTCTCTCTCTCTCTCTCTCTCTCTCTCTCTCTCTCACACACACACACACACACACACACACACACACACACACACACACACACACACACACACACACACACACACACACACACACATTCACGCACTTACTCACTCCTTTCTCTTTTCAAAAGCCCCTTGTGAGGCAGATTGACAGGCTAGAATGAAAATGAGGCGGACGCTCAGTCACGACTTCAGTGCGTACGCGTCCTTTTGAGAAGACCTCTAAACTTGGATCATATCACCATGGGAGCTATTTGGGCTGCAAGGGACTTTTGTTTGTTTTTGCTCTTGTTAAATAGTCGCCAAAGCGCAGCGCTTCCAGAGATTCGAGGTGGGACTGTAGTGAGTGTGTGTGCATGTGTGTGTGTGTTGTGTTTTCCAGTCGTGGAGACTACTACTTTACGCACGCTTTCAGAAGTGTTTCCCCAGTGGTGACTTGTACACTTTCTGCTAGTTTTCAAAAATGTAGCTGCATACAAGTTGCCGTGGGAATGTATTTGCTCCCGGTACACATACCTTTGTAAATCACGTTTTGTTATTTATCTAACTTTTCACTTTCAGGTTCTTACTCTTTTCTAACGGCCTTCTGTAGGCTCATACATTTATTATTATAAGGGACATTTATATTTAAGTTTGAATCAGAGTTGTGTTGTTCTCCTTCCCGAGTATAGTCCCACAAAACGTGACACACTTAAAAGATCATATGTGGCTCATATGCTATTTGTGTAAGTGGACTATTTGAGTGTGTTGGCTAGAAATGTGTTTTGGTAATCATGACCTGTACGACCCATTTGGATTTCAGCAGATCCATGTGCCGAGGGAAGTGATGGCTGTCACATTGATGCCATTTGTCAGACTACCCTAGGCTCATACAAGTGCACGTGCAGAGCAGGTTTTAAAGGAGATGGAACACACTGCGAAGGTAATGTGTTTACTTTTTTGTTGAACAGTTTGATTCCCATATATATCTGAGTGTCAAAGTGGAATCACAGAGTTTGGATGTTTGGGAATAAATGTTATAGCAGGGTGGTGTTTGGGCACATTATATGTCTGATATGCTATCTAAATGATTGTATTTACAATATCAAATCATTCTTAAATATTTTGTGGCATAACATTTTAATTCCCAAAGGAGTATTTGATATCTGTGCTCCTTTATCTTTCCCATAACTCTTTAACACATATTGCAGTTAAGTTCTTGTTATTACTGTTCAAATACTGAAATGTTTGGATTTTAATGTTGTGGTGAGTAGGTGAACAATCATTTATGTGGTGTTTACTTCTCAGATGTAGATGAATGCGACTTTGACTACAATGGTGGCTGTGTACACGAGTGCAACAATATACCAGGAAATTATCGCTGCACTTGTTATGATGGATTCAATTTGGCACATGACGGACATAACTGTCTAGGTAAGATCAGCTTTAAACCACTGAGTAAATAACCTTTTGTGATAGACAGAGAGAGCTTCTATGGTGAAGAGTTCATGTTTGTGTGGGCTGTAAGTGAAGTTTCTCACACTCAGACTGCTTTTCTTTAGCCCCCTTTGTTAAAGTTTTAATGTGTTGCTCATGGAATGATTTAAAGGATTTGTCTGAAATGTGTTCTAAAGTAAGCACTTGAATAAGCAGACTTTTTGTATTTCAATACGTTTAAAAAACAACTAATTTGTGAAAATAACATATACTTTGCCATTGTTTTGTACATGCTATTAACTAATGCAATCAATCGGCTTTCTGGTAGATGTGGATGAATGCAAGTTCAACAATGGAGGGTGCCAACACACTTGTGTTAACACCATGGGCAGCTATGAGTGCCGCTGCAAAGAAGGCTTCTTCCTCAGCGACAACCAGCACACATGCATCCACCGCTCTGTGGGTGAGTGAACAACAACATCTACTGAATCATTGAAGACATTTTGTCCCACTCCCACACATTTAAATGTGGCTTAAATATCTGACAGGTGGGAAAGTGTAGACAATGCCTAGTTCATATATATATATATATATATATATATATATAATAGGTTTTGAGTTTGTGTTAGTTGTGTGAGTGGAGGCTTGTATTGCTAATTGTATTAGTTTGTGAAAGAAGACAAAGATATATCAAGTAAATTCGCAATATTCACATACAAATCTAAGATTGACGGCACAATGAGGGTTGACAGGTTCAAGCTGGCTCCCGTCACTGAGCTTTTATCTGCTGCAGCAACATGCTGTGGGAAAGGGATTTCTGTGTCCCTGAGAACAAAATAAGTTAATAACTGCAACACTCTGGTCTATGTGGTCGGTGTCACAGATTAGTCTGAAGTCTCTTTGTTTTGTCTCCTTGACTGAAGTCAACCTAAATGCAAGTGCTTTCCACTCCATCGGGTCTTGACAACCCTTTAAAATCCTGTGGACCAATCCACTCAGCTGTGACCCATCTATATAAATGGTGATTCACCTCATCTCATGTTTTTGTGACTTTGTTATTAAAAGAGATTGCAGGGCTTTGCTTTAATTGAATGACATTTTGAGAAACCTTTCCCTTTCCCATGCTTACATATTTACTCAGAAGTGCTCAACAATAACGCAGTGGTGGATGTTTTGGGATTTAGTTTAAGGCGTGAGAACAATCAGTGTCTTTGAGGATGCCGGACTAATCTCTCAGTGTGTGTGTGCCTTTGTGTGGAGCCGGTCAGTCACTGTAGGAGAGTTTCATTGTGCACCTCTCTCCCTCTTTCTATCCCAGAGGGTCTCAACTGTATGAATAAGGAGCACGGCTGCGCCCACATCTGCAAAGAGACACCCAAAGGAGGTGTGGCCTGCGAGTGTCGTCCAGGGTTCGAGCTGGCCCGGAACCAGAGAGGCTGCATCTGTACGTGCTGCTCGGCATGAAGCTAACATCGCACTACACGCCCACAGTCGACTTCCAATGTTGCACTGTGAATATGTCTCATGTCTGCCTGTTGTTGACCCCTGCAGTAACTTGTAACCATGGCAACGGAGGCTGCCAGCACACCTGCGAAGACACTGAGAACGGCCCGATATGCAGGTGTCACGTCAGGTACACCCTGCAGCCCGACAAGAGATCCTGTGTAGGTAAGTTTGCAGACTCAGTTTTGACTTTACAGAGAAATTGTAAAAAAAACACTATATATCTTTATTTTTCTGTAATCTGCTTTCTTTTTTAATATCCTCACATCCATATTGTCTTTTAATCCAACTGACCTTCAAATAGCTGTCATTTCAAACCTTCTCCTGCCATCATTAAACACATTACTGCACATTTTAGAGATACACAGTTTTACAAACCAAATATATTAGACTGATTTATAGGAAAATGTTTAGACAACTTTCAATTTATGCTATTGTTCAGCATTAAAAAACATAGATTCTTGAGATGAGATGAATTTTGCAAAATAACATTTTCACCGTGGTAGTTTTTTTATCCTTACTCATTGCTCGTTTTTTTTTTTTTTCTGTAGATGGATTATTGAGCAAAATCCTTTTATGTGGTTGAAAATGGGGTCCTGGGTTTGATTGAAGAGCTTAAACAAGCGGATGATTTAAATAGTGCTACCTTAGCCCTCCTGTTATCCTCAAATTTACTATACACCCTATACACACTATACATCCTTTGGGGTCAATTTGACCCCAGTACTTTAAAACTCAATCAAATGATCCTATTCCAAATCTTAACCAACATGTATGTCTCTGGTGCTTTAGGTATCTTAGTTGACTACCTAAATAACCATTTAATTAAAACATTACCCCAACCTTCCCCCCTATGACCCCTTTATAAATTCGGAATTGCTATTATGTGACTATTGAAAAATATATAAATCACCGTCAAATCTCTCTGACTGAAATAAAAAGATCTTTTTGATGTTGTTAAAGGACCAATAACTAAAGCAGAGGGTAGTTTTGTTTTACAATGGTACATTTGCATGTAATATGAATACCTCAATATCACCCTACACAATCAACACATATATGTGTAAAATATTGACATTCTTATATGTTTTATACTGCTAAAACAGCCTGGAGTCAAATTGACTCCAAGGAACACTGATGCGTACAAAGTGCGTACAGGACAGTTAAAAAAGATCTTCATGTTAATTTTATGCTTACCTATTAGTCCTCACTAAATTAGGAAAAGTCATGAAATACTAAGCAAAAAAAAGTATGTGAACCATTTTTTTTAGATACGTTAAACATTGAATTGAATCAAATTGACCCCAAGGATAACAGGAGGGTTAAGTGTGGAATTAGATCATTTTAACATCTTTTAAGCTATCGAAGGAAAAACCACAACAGGAAACTTGATGTTAAAACAGGTTGTTTGAGTAGCTTTTTAATTTCTTTGCACTTGTGGTTCAAAAAGAACATCATTAACCAGACCTGTCCATCAGTGTACGCTGGTTGTGTTTACATATGAACAGAAAAGGAATGATATCTCATGTTTTAGGTTCAACATTCCCCCCCCCATAATCAGTATAATTTCTGTTTAGAATATAACAAAACTCCAGAGGTCCCATGTCATGCTTTTCTGGTTATTACCCGTCCCCTTGTGTGTTATGTAGCTTTTTCTGCATGTAAACAGTCTGCAAAGTCACAAACCCTCAAAGTACTCCCTGTAGCGAGTAAAACTCTAACACAGAAAAGACCTGTCTATGCTGCCCCAGAATGCCTCGTTGGAGATTTCTCTTTTTCCATTGTTCACTTCTTGGGTATAGTGACGTATTTGGGTATAGTGACGTAACATTACGTTACGTCCATGGAGCCGTTACGTTTGGACCAATCTGTGGAATTCCTCACACACACACACACTCGGCGGGACGTTGCGAGGCTCGCTAGCTCACTGGTGTGGGGTCGGCGAGACACAGTGGAACTCAGCCTGAGCACACACACAAACTCCCAGCCAGGCTGCGGGTGTGTGTTTCGGACTGGGTTTCGCTGTGTCTCGCTCTCTCGCAGATGGCCACTGGGCTCACAGGGAGGGGGGGGCAGGAGCTCCAACAAGCCGTTTAGGACAGAGAGTGAATACACATACTATACAGAGATGCTGTATGAGAAACCAATGTGAGTTTGGAAAATTGCACAATGTAAATCTATTTTAGTATACCTCAACAATGGAATTATGATCAGTAGAAATGGCCATGACATGGAACCTTTAAGTTATGCACATTGCAGGATCATCTTACAGTGCAGTAATACAGAGGCTATCTTGATGACTAAATGAAAACAAAGTATATGGAAACCTCTGTGCTAGTTCTCCTGTTATGAAGTGTGCATATTTCCACACAATAGTTATGAGGGATAAGGATCAGCCATCAGATATTGGGTAATATCTCTCCCTCCACCAGCAGTGTGTGTGAGGTCGATGCGTATCACTGCGATGTTGTCTCAAGATTCATTTTACTGATGTTATCTGTTACACACTAAGCCACTGCAAGCTCTAAACATGCATCTGGTTACTGAAAGGTGACCCAGACAAACACACAGAGTCAATATCTGCTTCTGTTATTTATGAAATGTAGGGAATGTATGTAGCATTCTTACTCTGTTAATTATTGTTTTTTTTGTGTGTGTCACAGAACGAGATGAAGCCACCACCGAATCTTCAGACCACAACGCCACATCCTTCACAGAGGTGGACAAACGGGTCAAACGAAGACTGTTAATGGGTAACAGCTACACTCCTTCATTCAGAAGCTAGAAGTTTTAGTCAGTGTTTTTACGTGACAGCGTGTTTGGCTGCCAGTAACCACTCAGGGGTGTCAGACAGGGGAGAGGACTAATGTCTAGTAAACCGATGCATTCCTCAGTCTTTTGAGCAAACTGTGAAATGACTGTGAACTCGTTTTCTCGCCCCCAGTTTCCCCCCTGCAAAAAATGCATTTGTGACAGTGTGGTACATTTCACGTTTTCCTTCCATTTGGGAAGGGCAGGGTGTGAATCTTTTATTGTATCGTTAGTATTTAACAGCTGTGTGATTTTGGGTCACTCGATCTATGTAAAACATTTTTACTTTGGCACTTTACCAAGTACAAGGCTAGTACCTGAGCTCCGGGAGACTTGTCTTTTGTTGTGAATAAAATATGTTGCTAAGGTACACCTAGGTGTGAACATGTGCCTAACCAGTGTATGCATGTGCTCTACATCCAAACATAACTATGTACCATACAAGCTGTGCATTAGAGCCTCATTTCTCTGTTTCAATCATTATTTACAAATGTATTAAAAGCAGTATATACATTTAATTTAGTTATGATCTCAATAAGTATTCTCAGTTAGACAGTATTAAGAAATCCATGGAAGAAATAGTTTGTTTGTTATTTTCATCAACTCTGTCTTCCAGGTCATTTTAATATCAAAATATTCCGAAAATCAAGTACTGTTTAACAAAGTATCTGACATAATAATAACATTGTTTTTAAAGTTTTTTTCTATTAGAAGGTCATTCACAAATGTTCACATTGTGTGTTTAAATTTCAGAAACCTGTGCGGTGAACAATGGCGGGTGTGACTGCACCTGTAAAGACACTTCCACAGGCGTGCGCTGCAGCTGCCCGGTCGGCTTTACTCTGCAGCCGGATGCAAAAACATGCAAAGGTCAGTCTGCTAGTCCACAAAATAATCCTCCTTGGAGAGGAGCAGTCTGTTGAAAGACCGATTTAACCAACTATGTCAAAATATCACCTTTTTCTCCACAGATATTGACGAGTGTGAGCCTCACAACGGCGGCTGTGAACATTTCTGCAGGAACACCATCGGCAGCTTCGAGTGTAACTGCAGGAAAGGCTTCAAGCTGCTAACAGATGAACGCTCTTGTCAAGGTAGAAATGGCTCCTGAATTTCTATTTTCAAATTCTGGGCAGTCATCAAAGTGGATTTGGACTGATGAGATGAGAGGGAGAGGGATATGACAACACCAGAAGATGTTTTTTTGTATCACCAGAAAATAGGGTTTCTGTTAAAATAACAACCAAAAAAAACTTTTAAAAAATCTGAAAACACTTCTCTCTCGGATTTTGCTATACGCTAGTCTCACATAGTTTATTATTAGATAGCTTCCTTTCTTGTTTTATATTACTTTTTTTTATCAGGTCTATGCTTTTAATGATGCTGAACTGATGCAACTAACATATAATTTCAGGGGGCCTCAATGCCTTCGTTTGACCTGTTATAACTATCAAAAGCCAATTTATATCTGATGCAGCAAACATGTGTCCTTTGAGTGAGTGTGACATTTAAAGATCAAGTGAGATGTGTGTCTGTGGGTGGGAATTCCCTCCTGATGAAGATTGCAACTGACTGCCTCGCTCTTATGACACCTGCCTGATTTTGATTACAGATATAGATGAATGTTATTTTGAGCGGACATGTGACCACACGTGTGTGAACTCCCCCGGTGGTTTTCAATGTCTGTGCAACAAAGGCTACACCATGTACGGGCTGGCCCACTGCGGAGGTGAGTCTGCAGAGCAACTTGAGCGTAACACACAAGTGCCCAATTTAAAGAGGTGTCAGGCTCAAAAGCATTACAAAAGAGCTCAGTGAGGTGTTGGGAAAATGGAGCCTGTAATTATAATAATGATTTTTCCTTTTCCTCTCAGATATAAATGAATGCAGTGTGAACAATGGCGGTTGTGAGCAGGGTTGTGAGAACACCATGGGTGGATTTGAATGCTTTTGCCGTCATGGCTATAAGCTACACTGGAACAAAAAGGACTGCATTGGTAAGCCAATGCCTCTTCCTACATCAGAGGCCTATCTGTTGAGTGCTGTTGGAAATTGTGTGACATCCCACATTTTGTACAAAAACTTGGGGGACAAAAACAGGAGATACTTTGAATTCTGTTCTCTTTTTCTCTTTGATTCTCTGTCACTTGGTTTTCTTGTGCTTGAGTTAAACATCAACAACCCGTCGATGCTGTTGGTGCTGTTAGGATGTTGGACCTTCTGATCATCTTCCTCCTTGTCACAACCACAATTGTTATTTTTTTACCTTGGAGTTTTGTTGTGATTTCCATCTAGAGGCTGAGGGTCACCCACCTGCTAAACCCCCCTCTAAACCTACCTTGAACTGTAGTAAGCAGGAGGGAGGGGACCGCTGCTTCCTGACATGCCAGTCCCAAGTTCACATCAGCAGTGGTGAGTTGGTTTTGCCAGATCTCCATATAACATGATTAACCTGTTTACCTACAGTTTTTTCCCATTTTTCCAAGTTTTTCAGAGGATATGGTTTGTCGGTAAATGTTCAATATTTGCAAAAGAAACCAACATGTGCCAAATTGTCGACTCCCTTCACCTGCAGATCCATTTTTTTTTGAGGGTTTTTCTCCTTATAAACCTGCTAAACACCTGTGCATACGCATAGCCCTTAAGCAAACATAGGAGTCTTGTTACTCCTACATATTTTCCCGATCTTGTTATTTGTCACTCAAATAAAAGCATCAGTCTTCTGCTCAAGCTTGCTGTACTTTGTAATTAAGTCAGTTTCAATCGGTCAATTTTTTTTAATTTAAACTGCAAAAAAATGTCTAAATATAAATCAGGATACATTTTTCCACCCTAAAGGCGACACAGAGTTTATGATATAATACTAGTTCCTGTTTTACTAAATGGATGAAGTGGCTGCTGAATAGCTGCCACTGTGAGGCAGCTGCAGAGTGTTGACTAATTGATGAATGAATCACTAGTACTCGTTTTCTTATTGATAAAAGTCGGCCAAAATTCAAATTGATTGTTGTTTTGAATCTTTAACAGAGCTCTGACAAAGTTCACTAAACATGAGGCTCCCATATGTGCGGTAAATAGTAAGAACCTTTACTTCTACCATGTTTTATCAGTTACCATGACACCCCTCAGTCTGGTGCACCATTGTTTTTCTTTAGCATTATTAGACTCAAACATTATGACCCAGTACAGCTCAGGTATCTCTTAATGCAGCACTGCTAATGTATACTAATGAAAATTCAATTAGTCGGTTAGTCAGGCTGTGCTAGTTGTCAACATCAATCTGCGAGGCGGCTCTTCGTGTTCCTACAAGCTGCCTGTTTGCTCTCTCTTGACTCGGCTTTTCTGGCCCTAACTTTTCTCTGTGTGTCACTGCCTCTTGTTTGTTTTCAGGGACGGAGGATTCATACACGGTGACCTGTGGAATGCCTCTGCCCTGCTTGGCTGACACACAAAAGAACAACAGTGGATTGCATTGCTTAGGCAAGTACAAAAAACATCACATATCGACATCTATGTTTCCACTCTGCCACACAAAACAGTATCTCAGGATCAACCCATGCTTCCCTTGTTTACATCAGATATATAAGTAGATACAAATGACAAGTTTTTCTGTTCCTCTGTCCTGCAGGTCCAGAAACGGTCAGTGTCCCACGCATTAAGACTACAGCCACTTTTAGGTCTGGCTCTGCAAAATGCAACCTAAAACGAAGTCAGGAGAAACTCAAGGAGAGCTTGAACTCAGCACACTCAGGTACAGAGGTTGCCACACAACAAACACAACAATGCCTCCAAACACAAGATCACAGAAAGACAAGAAGCAACTACAGCTCCTTCATGTTACTGGTTAAAAAACATTTAGGGTTTACCGAGAGCTGCCAGCCTCTAAAGCCTAAAACCACAACCTTTAGAAGACAGACTAGACCTGAAGGCTGCTTCAAAGTAAACCAAAAACCAAAGGCAAATTTGAAAGAAATGTGTGGGGAAAGTGATGTGGTTTTGAGTGTCTTGAATATCTCAGAGCAGCACTTTGTCTGGCAGTGACAGGGGAGGATGTAATTAGCCATAGCATGCCTTTCAGCTGGGTCTGACATAGCCATCAATCAAATGGGTTTCCGATTGTAGGATTATTTTGCTTCTCCAAAAGGACTCGGCATGGTCTTTTACATCCCTCTTAGTCACATAGTTGTTTCAAATAAAGGATATTGTCACTATGACATCTCATCCTTTTTATCAGTGTTCGCGGCGCAACGACGAAAAGATGATCAAATTAACTGCAGACTTTTTTTTTTTCAATCTGTGTATGTTGTAGCATTCCCTATCAAATGTACATGAATTGTTTCTTCTCTGTAAAACTGTCTTTGATTATTTTAACAATTGTGCGTTTGTGTGTGTTGTTTCTGTTTGTCTGTGTGGTCTTGGGGGGGGGGGGGTGGCTGTCTCACATGTCCACAGATAGCAGGTTCCTCTTCACTGAAAATGTCCAGTTCAGCTATGTGAGCCTGCGCTGCACCTCGTCCGGTCAGCGAATGCGCAGCCGCCATGGCAGGAAAGCTGGGGAGGAGGACGGCTCCTCGATAACAGCTGAGTTTGAGCTGGATGTGAACCTAGAGGAGGTAACAGGTTGGTCTCTCTGCGCTTCTCCTCTGCCTGCCTTTGCTTCTCGTTCAACATCCTTCTTTCGCTGCTGTCTGTTCATCACTAAACAAACTAAACTGTTAAAGTATCTCCTGTTTTGACTTTAATATGGTGGTGGGCTCTAGGTTGGGACTCTGTTTTTTGTTTTAATTCCTTGAATTCTTGGAAAAGTGTTGGCCTGAATTGCTTTTCTCCTGACTTGATGGGACATTCTTGTGAGTGTTGAAGCAAGCATGCGAGCATCCACGCATGAATTTCACTATAGGTGTTGGGGATCACGTTTTGCTGTGGAAACAGTTGTGAAATTAAATGCTTCTCTCAGCAGAGAGCTGTGACCTGAACTGTGTGCGCCGGCGCTCGGAGAAGAGGCTCAGGAAGACCATCCGGACCCTGAGGAAGTCCATAAACCGGGAACAGTTCCACCTCCACTTCGCTGGGTCCGACTACGAGCTCGCTAAGACTCTTGGCAAACCAGCAGAAGTGCCAGGGCACTGTGGGGTGGGACAGGTGCTAATGGGCAGGAAGTGTGGTGAGTTGTTTTTTCTATTTACTTGTTATTAACTCAGGAAGCATGGTAAAGGTTGCGACACACCATTTAGCCCGTCATCACTTGTTCTGTAGATATTGTTCTTTTCATCTCTCAAGAGTGCAGATCCCACTGCTTTTGTTACACCATGCAGCAATGTTTCTGACTAAGTCCTATACACACAGTAGACGTAAAGTCCTGTCTCAATGCAATTGAAATGGTCCACGCCAGTGAGATATATTTAGACAAGCTGGTTTAATGATTGGATTTGGAGCAGGTGTTGGCCAGATGAGTGCCATATTTGGTTTGCAGACATGCCGTAATGAGCGTGTTTGAGGGGAGAGCGAGCTCCAGGGAAGAACAGAGAGACTTTTGTTGGGCCTCCAAGCTGTGAAATCTTCCAGCATCTCCATGGGATAAGTGTGTAACATGAGGGCCCATGGCAGGTCTCCTGGTAGCGGTTGCATCTCGGTAGGGGTTTTATATACAACCTGTGATGGAGAAAATGTTCATTAAATAAGACCGCACACTGTCAGTGTTTGGGAGCTGGAGGCTGGCATGTGTTTTCTCTGGCTGTAGGGACCGTGCGCCCCTAGTTTCGGGCCTCACAGACAGTTTGTTGCCTGCAGCAATATGCTTTAAAGCAGTGAGAGGAAACTGGAGCGTTTTATCTGTTGAGATGTCTAAATATGTATTCAAATGGTGAGCAGTTCATTTTATATATGCACATGTCTAACGTCAATGTTAAAGATGTATGAATGACACTTATACCCAAATCTTTGGTTAACCTCCCAAAAGTCTATTGTATGTTTTCCCCTCTTTGAACCTTGAAGAATAGGGGTGATGGAAGTTAAACTGAAACTGGACACTGAAACGTCTAAGACAACAACTACCCAGTCGTTTCTGGAGATAACGTTTGTTGAAAGAAAGTCATTAGTTTTACGCTGCATATATCTCTCTGGAGCACCATATTTTGTAGGCCTCTTCATTAACATCAAAGCTGCTTCTGCTGTTGAGCGATGCTGACATGATTTAAACCTAAACTGCTGTTCATTATTTCTATCTTTCAGTTACACAAGTCCTAAGTGTCTTGATTCCTTAACTCCCCCGCTATGCTTTCAGGTCAACATTAAGCAGTCTATTGGCCATGGCAGGGGTGTAGACATGTAATTTGGGAGAGGAGGAGGAGGGGGCTGAAAGGCATTCTTCTTAACCTCCAACTCTTTAAAAGAGCTATATTTTTCCCCTCCTCCCCCAGCTCCCGCTCTGGCTTAGCTCCGAGTGCAGTTTAGTCCTTTTCAGTTTGCCCACTCCATTGAAAACCCCATTTGAGGGTTTTTTTCTCACTGCCTCACAGAGATGCCTCTTGTGCATTTGGAGAAAAATATCCATTCACCTCCGTGCACCCTTTAAAGCATTTGTCCTGATTCATTGATTGGTTTGCTTAATATTTAATCTAAGAAGTTGTCTCTGTTTATATAAAATGACTTAGTTGAGTAATTATGTAAATAAATAATTGTTCCAATGTGCATGTGTAGTGCTGATAGTTGCCAGTATGTGACGGCATCAGAATACAGATCATAAACGATCCAGAGATGATGTGAATGGTGAGCGTCAACGTCTATTTGACCGTTGTAGTCAACTTGTTTGCGTGTTTGTTTTAACATTGAAGATGTTTAGGAAGTGCTGTTGATTCAAGCTGGCAGTTTGAGTGCTGTGGCCCCCCTGCCCCCCAACTGGGGCCACTTTGCATGACCCCCAGCCACTAAACTGCTAAAGAGAATTGACTTCAGCCACACCATGGGAATCAATTAGCATCAGTTGTTTGGGCCTCGGCTTGATGGGCGCGGGCAGTGATTGGGCCAAGCAGAATGGGGGGATTCAGAAACCTGACCTCTTTTATTGGGTTCAGCTCCTTACCACTGTGATACCGTAGTGTTTTCCTATGTCATCAAGTAGGCAAAGACTGAGGACTTGAATAGAGGTGAAAGGTCTTTTAAACCTCTTTGGGGCCATCAATTCGAGGACTCTATAGAAGCGTTCTTTGCATTTGAAAGGCTTCAAGGTTTTCTCTCTCTTTCACTCTCACTCTCTCTCTTCTCTCACTGCTTCCCTCTGTCAAATAAAAGCTGTTAGAGGACAATGCAATGATGGCTCCTCATGGTCTTTCAGAATAAACAATGGGCTCCAAAAAATGAACTGCTCTTGAGAGAATTACATTTTCTTTCTTTAGAGGAATATCTAACAATTTGCTGAGCCACGTAAAATGGATCTACGTTAAAGCTCTTGTGTGTCGAGTTTTTGTAGATAGTAGTTTCTCTGCTTACAGGCAGCTTAGAGGCTGCAGCCGAGGCACAGTTTGTGCTGGGATTTAATTGATTTATTCTTGTGTGAGATCAGCTTCAGTTTTCAAGTCAAGTTCTGAAGACCATCAGACAGACGCAGTAATTCCCAAATTAATTACAGGCATCACTCTGAATGGGAGGAACCAAAGCAAAAGCAAAACGGTGCTTTGGTCCCTTTAATCAAGCCTTTGCACTTTTCTGAGATAAGAGGGAAATACTCTCTTTGATTTGCTTCTGTGTTTGCCTTTAAAGAGGCGAGGGTGCTTATGGTGGAATTAAAAGTTCCTCCCCTACGCACAGCCATGTTGCATGAAGTATTAGGACGTGTCAGATGTGGCGCACAAAGGCAGCTGTGGAGTGGGCTGGTGCTCTTTTGTCTCAGTCATTTTGTCTGGCTGCCTATTTAAAGTTGGTTTGCAAGAACATTTCCAATTCCTCCATGTTGAGTCTCATTACTTTTAAAGTCCACAGACCCAGCAGTTCACAGGAACAAAAGAAACACTGAGATAAACATCACAGCACGCATTTCATAACTTAACTTGATTTATTTCAGTTCCGAAATGTTGCTAATAACAATTGAAAGCTTAATGTATTCTTCTGTTATCAAATCCATAATTGAGATGGACCAACAATTCTTCTCTATTTTTCCCATTACAGCTAATCCATGCCATAATTGTATAATGTGATTTCTAACCTTTAGCTAAATGCTATTTTTCTCTCATAATTGAAATGTGCAAATTGATGAGAACATATGTAATAAGACTACATTTAACACGATCAATGAGTGAAACTCTTTATTTAGGTATCAAGCCAAAACAAATATTAGAATATACACTAATGAAATGAAACATACCCTGATGGACACAACAACTAAACATACTACATTAAACTAATCTCCATTTGAAGACCCTGTAAACTTAATTTTGTCCAGGATAATTTACTGTATTTCTATATTTTCACAAATTTGATATACACTACGAAAAAAACAACAATCACTTTATTTATCATTTATAGTCTAGTTGTCCATAAAAGGATGTATCCCTTGTTTACTTCTCCTACATTTTCAAATATGTCTTGGTGAGAAAGCAAAAATAGTACCCTTCGTAACTTTAACCAGTTGCAGCATTTAAAGATACCGTGCAGTGTGTTGAACTATTTACAGGGTGAGTTATACTTGCACTGTTCATTGACGTGCAAGTAAAACTCTGAAATCTGTCAGATGAATTGTTGAGGCTCAGCCTTTGATGTGTTGAGGATGCTCTTCACTGGGTTTATGCTTTTCAAGTACGTACATGGTCCTGTTTGATTACACACGAGAGGCAGCTGATGAAGTCTGGGTTACTTTAATGGTCTTGTCATGCTATTGAACGGCTGTATTTATGGTGTAAATCTACAGTGTGGTGAGCACTGTTTAATTATGTGTCGCCACAGGGCATACTGCTTTAATTGTTGATGTCTGCATTTGACATTGTCTCCCTCACTTCCTGACACTGATCTGGCTGCTCAGTGGATGTAAATTACAGTTCATAAACCTCTGTCTGTTTTGGGTGTATTACCCTAAGTGTTTGTGTTCAGTTTGTGAGGAAATGTTTATTTCACCGGCTTAAGTAATTACATTGTTCCGACGTGGTATTGTATCACAATGTTCTTTTTGATAGAGTGTTTAGTACCAAGACAAAATGATCCTCTCTCAGCGATGTGAAAAACGACCACAAGCTTGGCAGTGCCTTGGAGAAACATAGCAGGACTAAGTCAGAAATTGCTCTGTGCACAGTCAGGGATGCACATGTGTGTGTGAGTCTAACACAAAGTAAATTCTTCAATTAAAGAGAGAAGCTACAGGCACAAACATTGTTTTTCATGAATTGGTCAAATTTAAGTGTTCAGGCTTTTTTGATTTTTGATTTTCACATCAGTGGAAAGAAAACCTTCAAAATGCACACATTTCAGAAAACGTGTTATATATAAAAATGTTCTTATTGTAAGTGATCATTTAGGATGATCACTGGGGATGTTTTTTGGTGAAATCTATTAGTTGAAGTTCTTTACCCTATTGACCTGCAGCAAAATGTATAGAATTTTGCAAAACATATCTTTAAAGGCAATTTTCTAGAAATTATCTTTCATCTTATCCTCTGAGCCAAAAAACTCCACTTCAGTGTCACTTACTTTCACCAAAGCACACATACATTCCAATATATAATTCAGACCCTTACTTATAAAACATTTTATTCCTAAAAACATTACCTAAATATATGTTTTTACATCTGCTAAAAGTGTGTCCTGATTTATGTAGTTATAAAACAGATATCCGAAATTCACTCAGTCAAAAACATTGACTCCATCAAAATGAAACAAGAATTATGATCCTGGACCTTTCCAAGGTTCAAATCTTTATTTTGATATTTAAACAAAAATAATTCTGAAAACTTGTAATCCAAATGTCATGTTTCATGGTGATCTATTTGTGATCTATTTGTACCCTTGCCATCTGCTGTGTCTCCTGTTAATAACCTTTAATGGATCTTTAGTGAGCTGTAGTGTTGGGACACACTACGACGGGGATCAGGGAAGGTGTGTGCTGTGTCCGGCTGGAACCTATCAGGACGAGGAGGCACAGACATCTTGTGAAGTCTGTCCCAGACCTGAAGGAAGAGAACTCTCCAAGGTGGTTGGCGCTGGAAACCTGTCAGAGTGCGGAGGTGAGACTATTGAGTCGATTTGATGAATCTACCTCAAAATCACAAATGTGCCTCAATGGCTAGTGATAATAAACGTTATTTACACAGCACTTCTCAAACAATGTTACAAAGTGCTTTTCGTGGTTAAAACAGACAGAAAACTACAAAAAGGATCTCAATGACAAAGACCATTTAATTACTACAATAGTATGACTTGTTGGGAAAAGTGTACATTTATCAAATGTAGAGGTACTGGTGATATTGTTACCTTTAGATGGACCCAGGCTAGTTGTTTCGAGTCTTTATGCTAAGCTTAGCTAAGTGGCTACTGGCAGTAGCATCATATCCTCTCATCTAAGTAATAGTCAACACCTAAAATGACTTACTAAATGTTTTAGTATTCGGTTGGATTTCTCAGATATTTAGGATAAATAAATCTTTACATTTGGCTTTTATGAATTGCCTCATGTCGGTAATGACCATAGTTTAAACCGTGCAACACTTATAAGAGAGGATGTACAATAAAACAAAAATATTTGAAAATGAAAAAGGGGAAATATAATAAGGCGAAAAAATAAAAAAGGCACAGAAGGACACATAATCTAGGTAACTGTTTTGTGAATTTGAGCCACAGAGGAAGCGGTGGTGCATGATAGAGATCTGTCCCTGGCAGATGTTCTGCTTTGTGTAAAGCCAAAGGAGCTTGAGCTTAGATGTTGAAGATTAATTTTCACTCAAAAGGTGAAGTCTTTTTTTTAAGTCTTGAATAATAACAGAAGGAGCCACCATGTTTTGGTCTCCTTCTGTTATTGGAGTCACTTTATGACTCCATCCAAGATCCCATCTCCCCTGTCAGACTAAACAACAAGAATCTGGCTCCCAGATTGTATTAGTCACAGAGCAGTTGCACTCTGTTGAATTATACAATGCAGTGCAGATTAAACATGGCGTCATGCCATTGACATTTGCTTAAGCTTGGTTGTATCTTATCTTAATGGAAGAAGGCAGTATCTTCTATTACATTTAACATGAGAAATTGCAAAGAAAACACTTGAAATGAAATGTATTCAATTGATGCAGTTTTCACAGTTTGGTTATAAGGATAACATTTGACCAAAAACATTGCTGTGTCTAATATGTCACACTCTGACTTAACTTAATGCTTGTGTGTGTTCAGGTCAGTGTTCCCCGGGTCAGTACTCCCATGATGGCTTCACCCCCTGCCTGCCCTGTTCCCTGGGAACGTACCAGCCTGAGGTGGGACGCACCACCTGCTTCTCCTGTGGGGGGAATCTGATCACCAAGCGCATCGGAGCTGTCACCTTTCAGGACTGCGAGACCAAAGGTGCCATATTAACATCTGTTGTTGTTGTGCTAGGGTAATAAGAAATAACTCCAGTTAAGTTCATGTCTAATGTTTAAACATAAATAAAGAGATCAAATGGGATTTATGGAACTGAGGGTGGTTATAAAACCCGTGAAATGTGTGAAACATTTGTGGTTCTTTGGTTAAACAAACACAAACAACGTTCATCACAAAGCTGTCATGTGGTCTTCAGAGCTCCTTTTGGGTGTGGACAGGAACTCTGCTGCCCTCTGCAGCTGCTGTTTTGTCTTCAAACTAGATGTTTTCATTCAGGACAAGGGAACAGAAAAGTGTAGTACCTCTTTTTGTACTTAAGTGCATTACCTGAGTAAATTGGTAACCATCCTTTGTAAGCGTTTAATAATTTGTATGATATAACAAATAATAGACACATATATTAGAGATGTTCAAAATTAACTATAAAAGTGAGTATTGGGATCTTCAGAAACTAACAGCCCTCCATCACTGTCATTGGCTCCTGCAGTCCAGTGCTCTCCGGGACATTACTACAACAGCAGCACTCACCGTTGCATCCGCTGTCCCATGGGCGCGTACCAAGGAGAGTTTGGACAGAACTACTGTGTCTCCTGCCCTGGAAACACCACCACCGACTTCGATGGCTCTACTAACATCATGCAATGCAAAAGTATGTATCTCCGTACGCAATAAAGTCCCTGAAACAAAGGTTTAGGATTCAGTTCCAGATTATTCACTTTGTTGCACCAAGAAACAAATCTGACGAATAACTTTACAGACCGACATTGTGGAGGAGAGCTGGGAGATTTGACTGGCTTCATCGAGTCCCCCAACTACCCGGGGAACTACCCCGCCAACGTGGAGTGCACCTGGACCATAAACCCCCCGCCCAAACGCAGGATCCTGATTGTCGTCCCAGAAATCTTCCTGCCAATTGAGGATGAGTGCGGAGACTACTTAGTCATGAGAAAGAGCTGTACGTTTGTGTTAAATTACTCAAAACTATTCCACCAATGGGTTAACTGTTACTTTACACCAAATGTTACCAAGTAAACCAACATGAACTTTCATTAATGTATTTGTCTTACTGGGATTACAGTAGGTTACTAGATGGGCTTTTCACCAAAACATCATGATCGATTTATTGTACAATATAAGGGAATTTAATATGACCTATTTTTTTTATGTGCATCATTTTTTACATAATAATGTCACCAACATTGAAAATGTTGATTTCCCAACCAGTAGAAGACTATGGGCATTGCACATATAATACACAATTTTGTTAACAGTCCATTGGATTATTTTGTTGGTTGTGTGGCATTATTATTTAAAAAAAAAATACATTTAGGATATTTTAATAATTTTTTACATTCCAATTATAATCATAGATGTCGTCCTGTGTGCTCATTTATTTCACAGCTCTCTCAAACTCTGTGACAACCTACGAGACTTGTCAGACATACGAACGTCCCATTGCTTTCACCTCCCGCTCAAAAAGGCTCTGGGTCCAGTTCAGGTCCAACGAGGGAAACAGTGGCAAAGGCTTCCAGGTCCCGTATGTGACATATGACGGTAAGAAAAAACATGGATATGTGATGTTTTGTGCAATAACGATGATGCCGCTACGTCAGTGTGTTGTCACATGTTTGGCCCTTCATAGTTTTTATTTGTATAGGGATTTTTATCTCTCATTGTCAACTCGAATATATCTTACTTTTAGTTCTGTTTTATTGTCTATTTTGAGGTGTTTGAATCTTATGTCTTTTTTTCATTTTTCAAACTGTTTGCAATGCCTTGTACCTGCTGCTGTAACGAAAACAAATCTTAATTTGGGATCAATTAAGTATATATTATCTTATCTGATCTTAGTTTGATTGCTTACATCAATGTTTATTGACTTTGTTTGTTTCAGAGGACTACCAAGAATTGATAGAAGACATAGTCAGAGATGGGAGATTATACGCTTCAGAGAATCACCAGGACATTCTCAAGGTATGCTTTAGTACAAATGTTTGATAAGGATTATCTGTGTTTTTAGGTTGTTTATTCTAAATCTGGAGAATATTTAGCCAAAACGTTTTACAAATGGGTGTGTATTACAATGTTTCATTTACATCTTGGCACTTGATCTGTATTGCACCTGGTATTCTTTGTCAATATTAAATAGAACACATTATTGGCAATCTAGAAAAACTGTTAATTGTTTTTTAAATGTTTATATATTTAAGTTTCTGCAGCAGTCTCGGATGACTTAAGTTTGCACCTGTTTTCAATTTTGATTATCTTTAACTATCCTCCATTTGATGATAAGTTTTCCTTTTCCTTCTGTCCTGAGGCCCAGTAAGCATGTTTGTAGCGCCCTCTTTTGGATACTGGTGGAAAAAAGGGTGATGCTCACAGAATTATTCATATTCTTTTTTGGTTTCCATTAATGCAATACATTTTCTCATCAGGACAAGAAGCTCATGATGGCGTTGTTCGATGTACTGGCTCACCCTCAAAACTTCTTCAACTACACAGCACAAGAATCAAGAGAAATGTTCCCCAAATCATTCATCCGCTTCCTGCGCTCCAAAGTTCTGAGATTCCTTCGCCCTTAAGACTGAAAGTTTCTGGATATCTTGTGAAAAACCTAGATTACATGCTGGCCACAGTATCTGTTTTATCCAATTTCCCTTTTAAGATTATTCCGAAGTTACCCGTTTTCTCATGGAGCGACACTAGAACGGACTACACACTCGATACATTTGAAAGACAAAATGGACAAATAGAGGGAGAAAAAAGTGTTTAAGTGTGTCTCTGGATGGTTCTAGATCAATTTGTTTGGAAATTTGGAAACTGTCTTTTAATAAACATCAGAGAAATTGTAATGACTTTAGATATTAAAGTCACCATTTCAGGATTCAATGCTGTTCGTGCCAACATTATGAGACATTTGCTAATATCATCTTGATGAAAAACAAATGTGATAGCTAAACAGATATATTCTGAATGTCAGTGATGCTGTATATAGAGTGTGTATCTAGTTTTAACATAGGCTTCTCTCACAGGTAGAGCGTAATGCACAGAAATACTGCTGAAACAAATATAGCACAAATGTTTATACCTGGAACATTAGCACTACTAAAGACGTAGTGGCACCACGAAAGCAATTATTCTGATGAATGTGTTGTATATGATGTAAAAAGTTTTAGGTGAAACTCTAATGTATTGTAGTAACTACGTACATGTTTGACAGTGTAGCATTGCTGGTGGCTCATATATTTGATGTTTCAAGGCGTGTGAATGAGTATGCGTCAATATATTTTGTATTATTTACTAGCAACCAAAGACAAATGTTCAGAATACATGAAATAAATGAAAGTCCTGTAAAATAGAATTGAGCTTTTCACCTGTCTTAGAAGACACGTATATGTATATTTTTTATGGTTTTGTACATCTAATATGCTGTAAATAAAGATAGGAAAGTTATTCTGTGTTCTTTTTCCCTGTCCCCACTTTTTTTGTATTAGGCTATGTGGCACAAAACAAATTGTTTATTGCATTTCATTCAGACATGTATACACATAGTAACAACAATATACCTGGCCATGATAACATAACAAATACTTTTTTATCAGCCGGATTTAAATAAACTAGATACATTATAAGTAAAAGAGTTGTTGTCTTGTCCTTAAACCGCAGTCCTTTGATGGTCCCCGTGCCAAAGTTTGGCAATCTGACTGTTTGCAACAATATCGAAACAAGAGGTGCGTTCGATTTACTCTCATACGCTAACAAGTAAGGGCGGAGTTTAATTTGGATTTTTAAAGTGTTCCCATTAACATTAAAAGTAACTGATTTAGTTGTTGAGTAATTCATTGTTCATTGCGCTCATGCAGATCAGGTACTTAACCAGACGATAATGGAAGAAAACAGACCTTCAGTATTTCACATGTCATCCTCCGCCGGGGACTTGTTTTTATAATCGAGCGCTCCCAACCCGGAAACAACAAGTCAGCTGCTAGGAAGCTGAAGGTGTTTATCACTAATGAGCTCGATGGCTAAAGTCGTCAGTCTTTAGGGTGTTTTTCACACGGTTGGAGTTGTTCCTGGAGAAAGTTGAACTGCTGCTATCTTGAAATCTGTTACAAGCTGTAACGATGAAGTCTGTGTTTCTTATCGAAGCTTTCACTGTGGCTTGTTTTGTGCTTTTAAGCCAAGTGACAGCGAAGGTAAGGCTAATATGAGCTAGCATTGGTTAGCTAGCGTTATACAGAAACTGTTCATGAATGCATACTAAAATTAAATCTCGTATAATGGAACCCCCCTTAAAGATGATTATATTTTGAGTATTGACAGTAAAGAGTTAAAATGGCTTTGCCAACTGTTGTTATCCTGAGTTAAAGACCTTTTATGAGACCAGCAGGTGCGTCGCCGATGCTGCTAAATCTAGACCTAGCTTTTATGTCAGCAAAAAAACGTGATATGAAGAAGAAGAGATGTAATGCAGACCGCTCTTTGTAGCCAATGCACTGACATCTAAGTGTATCCTGTACTTATTTCGGGAGGCTAACAGCTAGCATCGTCTTTAGCTGCTCCTCAATCAATAATAAAGGTTGTATTAACATTTTATTATTGCAATATGACAAGAAATATGAAAGTGCAGTATGAACTGTGTAGCTAAATGTAGACGACATCAGGAAGACAGACACAAAGACTACTGTGGTACAATATGGCTGACATTAATAATTCAAAACAGCTTCTGGGTTGGGTTAGGGTTTTACTTGGGATAAAAAAACGTTATTCGTCTAGCACTTTTTAAAACACAGTGTCAACAAAGTTCTTCACACTGAAGACTGAAACAATAACAATAATATGACAATATAAAAATAAGAATCTTAAATCACCACAGAAATAAAACGGGATTAAAGCAGCAAAATACTGAAAAGGAATGGGGGGGGGGGGGGGGGGAAATGCATATACATTGTACTGAACTGCCCTCAAGAGGGAATTTGAATTGGAACAACTTGAAGCAATACATAGCCAACAAGGTAGGGCAGTGATAGACCATAGACACTTTGTAAATAAAATAAAACACAAAATATTGCACATTCCTTCTAAGATGAAAGTTATACATAGTTATAACAACAATGAGACACACAATTATCATTAAAGGGTTGTTAAACAGTTGAGCGCAATTAAGCTCTTATCTTGATCAATACTGTTATCTACCTAAATTTTACAATGTTATGTAAGTGCGTTGTGTTTATGTGAATAGAGAGAAGTAAACAAATTGTAATCTATCTGTTACAGAATTCTGAGGACATCCGTTGTAAATGCATCTGTCCGCCCTACAGAGAGGTCAAGGGGCAAATCTACAAACAAAATGTCTCTCTCAAAGACTGGTATGTAAAGTGACATGTTGCTACACTTTAATGACCTGATCAATCCATATACTGCTAACTACTAACTTCTTAATGTTATATTTTATTTTTCAGTAACTGTCTTCATGTAGTTGAACCCATGCCGGTTGACGGAAAGGATGTGGAGGCATACTGTTTGCGCTGCGAGTGTAAATATGAAGAGAGGAGCTCAGGGACAATTAAGGTAAGCAGCAGGGTTCGTTAAAAAGATTGGCTTATTTTTCTATTGATCTTTTGGTCTTTGAAATGAAAATTGTGAGAATTAGGATCATACCTTCCCTGAATTTGAACATTATCCATTTGCTTGTTTGTCTCAACATAAAACCCCCAACATTCTAATTTACAATGACATAAAATAAACAACCCATCCTCTGGAATCAGCTTTGATTGAAACATGCCTTAAATTATTAACAGATTATTAAAATAGCTGCCCATAAATTGTCTGTGGAATAAGACATTAATCAACTAGTCACATAATTCACTGTTTTCTGTGTTTGGTTCCAACACATTTGAAAGGAAACCAAACGTATTAATAATCCTTTTAATTTAGAATCAAGGGCGTCAGTAGTTCAGTTTGTAGGGCTTGGCTTGGGAACCAGAGGGGCGGCGTTTAAATGCAGAGACTAAATATTACTGTTTGTGTACATACTTTATATTTGACATTTCAAATAGTAATTAATTCAAATCCTAAAAGTCGTTCCTTTCCTTTCTTCCTTCCTTCTGAATTTTTAGGTTACCATCATAATGTACCTCTCCATTTTGGGGCTGCTGCTGCTCTACATGGTGTACCTGACTCTCCTAGAGCCCATCCTGAAGAGGCGTCTGTTTGGACATTCACAACTGATCCAAAGTGATGATGATGTAGGGGTATGTGTTCATCTTTATTTACAGTATTGCAACTCAAAGATGGAATGCACAATAAAGGTTTACATTATGGTAATGATATTACTGCCCCACCCTTTTGCCCATAAAATGAGTTATTTCTTTCTTGTCAATGTGTCAACCTTTGCACATCATGTGACATGTGACTCATTCTTTGTGGGTAGAAGAGTGTAAAAGCTCCCAAATTACCGAATAAGACATTAAACAACAAATATTTATTTTATATATTTTAAATAAATAAATTAGGTGGACCACTTCCTTCAAGCAGTGCTGTTTAATCTTTTCCAAACAAACATTTAAAAGTGCGCTCTCACTCTTTATCAGATCCATTAGTAACCACAATCGCAGGCAAAGATCTGCATTGCGGAAACCTTCAAACGAGTGCCGGATGCAGCCATCTTTAACCCTTTTGGGTTCACTCCCACATCACATCATTGTCTCTTTGTGCTTTTGCCACTAAACCTAATTCTTAAACATCAATACAATTATAGTCTGGATTAAACTGAAATGTAAGAAATCTAAACTATAAGATTGAGTTTACAGGAGTGTAGTACTACAATTTATTAATTTAACCTTAAATTGAGACTATTTCTACATTGTAGCTTGTCCCTACACTGTCACTGGGAGTGGGAGTAAAAAAGGGAAAGAGAATTTATGGCAAAACCGGTATCAAAAGAAGTACCGGTACTTCTTCTACATTAATTATAGAGGAAAGGGTGGGCTCGTAATGTTTAGTCAGTCTTTGATACAGGGAGGCTGCTAAGCTGATACTCTGGTTGATTTCCCCCACGGAGGACAGCTGTGGCTGTGATCCTCCTAATTTCGTTTTTTCATTAACTTTTATTGGATTCCTTCTGAGAGTAATTAACATTTATTGTATAGACCTCAAGACAAATTACACAAGTATTAACAGAGAGACAAGCAATGAAGAAAGCCCACTGATGATAGTGAAGTACACATCACTAACTAAAGCACAACTCTGTATGACTGCATATACAACATTTAAGTCTAATTATTTCAAGTGGCAAATACACTTCACACGGTTTCCTGTATATGTTTTATCCTTAGTGGAAAGCCACCAAAAAACAAATCAGTTAGTAGATGAAAGCCGAACGAATAATGACTTTATTTTTTCCCGTAAGGCTTTTCTTGTCATTCACAACAGTACATTTTTTTTAAAATTAATGTTGGTAATGGTTCAAAAGAGTCTCCACCAAACCATATTATCAAAATGTGACATTGCGATTTAAAAATGTTTTTCTCCAATATGCTGACAGTTGCGATTACATATATTGTAATTATATTTATTTTCTTTGAAATGCAAGATATACAGTTTGTCAACATCTTTTTATCCAATAGGATACATTTTCCTTAACATTTTAAACTACTTTCTCCTAAGTCTCCATCTAGTGGTCTATAAAAGGAATTGTTGCCAAAAAATGTAATTTGTACTCACAATATGTATTATTTTTACAAAAGGAAGATGGATGCTTAGCATATGTGTATAATCACATGTTTCCATTCTGTGTTTCCAGGACCAGCAGCCTTTTGCCAACGCTCACAATGTCCTGTCCCATTCCCACTCCCGACCCAACATGCTGAACAAAGTGGAGCATGCCCAGCAGCGCTGGAGGAGGCAGGTCCAGGAACAGAGGAAGTCCGTGTTCGACCGCCATGTTGTTCTCAGTTAAAGCTTCCTGCGATCAAGAGTTACTGGTGGAGAGAAAGAAACACTGTGACAGAGCCCTCAATTTTTATTTCTTTCTCCTTCTCATTTGTGGTTTGTACCTCATCAAGTGTGACATTTCCAAACTGAACTTGGTGAAGAAATTTGGATATGTAGAGGAAAAAGTCCCAGTCAAATGTATAATCGAAGCTTGGAAGTCTTATTTTTGTCTGCAGGCAGCACAAGAGATTACAGTGAATTTATTGAGGCACAATTTTAAATGAATTGTCTTAAAAAGCATTTTTCCAAAACCAGAATTTACTCTCTGCCTGCTATCTACTTTGCAGAGGTGCCAAGCCACAGAGAATCTGAATAAACAAATGTGATGTTGGACACTAATAGAATAAAAATAATGTGTTATACCATCCTGTAACTCTTTCTGGCCACAGTGTCAGCTGGAGTCCCATCAGTCCAAAGCGGACCAGTCTTTAAGATCTTTACAAGCCAAACTGGCTTCAGAGTAAACCATCCCGCTGTAACTGGAGCTGCCCCTTGCTCAGTAATGATCTGTTAACATGTAGCTTTCACCCCAAAACTAACACAACATCTCACTGCAAGGGAACGGAAAGAGTGTAAAATATAAATGTATCAGCCTTCTTTGAAAATGCATGTTTTATAATGAATCTTTTATAAATGTGTTTTTGAATCCTTCATTCCTACCATAATGTCTAATAGCTGCTGTAAAATCCATAATTTATTGCATTACATAACATTTGAAATTTAAAGTAGTGTCACTGAAATCCTTTGCAAAATTCAATGCAATCTCTTGCTGATATCATGGTTCTTATAGCTGTGCTATTGGCCCTCGTCTATCGAAGACCCTCTTTAAACCAGTGCCCTCTTCGACTACCCTTACACATCGAATGAATAGTCTTTTTTTGGTACTTCTGTGTTGCTCTGACATCAGCTCGATAATGAAGGTCTGTGTTGTCTATCAGGCAGCATTAGTATGACTGAGTGCAAAGATTTGTTTCTGTATAGTTGGGCTGTGTACAAACCTATGAAAGTGTTCTTAACTATTGTGTTTGTTTTACCTTTAACTCTGAAATAAATCTATGTAATATTTGTGAATCTTGCATTTGTAATGTGTTCGAACTCTTCATGCTTTACTTTAGGCCTCAGGCCTAACCGGCGGAGCAAAGTGCAAACCAGTTTGTACGGATATACAGTTAAGGCATTATGCATGAGCACATTACAATGTGTTATGAAATAACTGCATTGTTTATCGGGAATTTGTCAACACCCTTATGACGAATTTGCATAAAGATACAAAACTAATACACTAATGCATTGCATGATATTTAAGACATTACCAGCGACTTTAAGAAAGTGTAATGGAAATTTACTATTTTCTGGCATTTTATGACATTTCTTGATACATGATCTAGAAATATTCAGCAGATTAATCGATAATGAAAATAATTATAAACCAACAATTGAACAAATGTTCACAGTTTCCTTTAGGTTAAAAGTAAGCAACCTTAATCCCACCTAGTCATGAAATGGCAATACTTTAATTAATTCCAAAACCGTCTAGAAATCCCCTGGAAAATGGGCAGTTAAACTCTTCAATTAAATCTGGTGAGAACTAAAATCGTACTCCATTTATTTTCTGAAAATGTCTCACAATCTTCAGCATATTTTGTATTCTGCCTAAATGATTTTTATACAGCTGCGTCATCATTTCCTGTGCAGTCCACTTTTCCCTTTTTCCTTCTCCTCAGTTACACGGAGGAGGAAAAAAAATCAGTTTTCAGACAGACAGACAGAAAGCGACACAGGCTCTCTGCTAAAGAATGGATCTTTGAGCAAACACTGCAACAAACACACACAGGTAAGCAGTTTGTTTCACTTCGTGTGTCACAAATGTTGAAGGAGTAGAAAAATAACGACTTTTTTACCTTTATATCTAAATTTTAGTATGTGTAGCATCTTTAGAGAGACAAGAGAGTTGATGAAAAAAAAGTTGTTTGTGTTGCTAAGTGTTTTGTAGTGATGGGATGATTAACATGACCGATATTAAGTTATTCATACACGCTGACTTTGATCGATGTCGCTGTGAAACTGTCTTTATCCACTGCTTTGACGTTTAGAGGGAAAAGTCTTTTTTCTCAGTATAAGTGCTGCATTTGCGTTAGTTAGCCTACAGGGGGCGCCTCATCCTATGAATTTGATCCGACAGATAATAACTAATGTCTGTTGCACTTATTAGACACTGTTAATACACTCACCTGTTTTTACCTTTTCCTTCATGTCCCAACACGTTTCAGTTCAACTGAGACATTTTGCCAAACCCACCCTAAAAACAGACTGTACACATCCGCCCACCCACCAACCCACCCACCCACCACACACACACACACACACACACACACACACACACACACACACACACACACACACACACACACACACACACACACACACACACACACACACACACACACACACACACACACACACACACACACACTGTCATGCACACATATAGGAAACATATCACCATTACGCTACATTTGCCTTCAAGGTTTCTGAGGCTGTAGTCAGTCTGATGCTGTAGCTGCTGCTGTGGGGTAGAAACGCAAAAATGCCATGAGATAACAGACTGTCCTTGTTTGTACTCAACTTTGCTCCTCAGTAGCACAGTATGCTGTGAATCTGTTGCTGCAGTTATTCAAAGCATTTTATACACAATGGTGTTACTTTTTATTGAGCCAACAATGAAACCTCTGGTTTTCAGAGTTCTAATTATTTTTGTAATAATCAAAGGCTGAACTGGCTTGTCATTTTAAACACATTTTGATTTAATTTGATTTGATTAGATTTATTTTGAATGTGTAAAACAATAATACAAAAATGTAACATGAGAATTATTATACAATACAAAATTAAGCAGTATCAAATTGATATACAAAAATATTACTTATTCTAAATTATATATAAACAAATAAACTAATGAAGTAAATATACATTACTTTCACTAAGTGTGATGGTACACACTGTGTCAAAAAGATAGTGAGTTCAACTTCACAGTATTAATAACAGCACACGAGTTGCCAACAAATACACCCAAGGTAGTCACTATTATTTCAGTATTATTTTCTATCCTCTCCATTGGGCATATACTTCAAACAGTCAAAACTGGTTTGAAATGTGCCTGAAGCTGTGTAAACTCTTGAAAATATGAATAATCAAACAGTTTACATTCCTTGTCATTCTTCCAGAGCAACCACAGAGAAGCAACTGTCACATGTACTGCATGCAAATATAAGAACAAGGATGTAGCTACATTCATCTACTGTGAATAAGACACTTGCAAGTCTTCTCTGTCAGTGCTGTCAGAAGTGTTGAGTGTCAGCTTCGACTTAACCCTGGAGTTTAAGAGCTGCCTCGGGTCTGTTTCTGACAGCCGATATGGTATTTATTTCACCAAATATATTCACAAATAGCTTTAATATGTCCATACTTCCCTCGAACCCTCAAACCATGTGACCATCCAGAAGCTGAGGGAAAGAATCTGAGGTGTAGGTGGGAAAATCCCCACAGAGCTGCGAAATAATCCCCCTTGAATGTTTTAGGTTTTGGGATTGACAGTGAATCCTTAACAAACACACATAACATTTAGGGATTTTATTTGAGAAAATAAACATTAATTCCCCTTGACTCTCTGGCTTAAGCAGGTGTATAATCATAAGAGTGGGAAGAAAGATTTACAGCATAAGAGCTCTGCGGTCAATCCTGAGACTTTCTGTATATTATTTGGAGACTGGCATGAAACAGTGGAGCATCAAGGGTGTATGGATTTCATGGTGAATGTATGTGAGCACATGCATGTTAACTTTGTTTTACTGAACTTTAAATGTTGTTTGATGCTCCCACGCTAGAAGAGGATGTGGCTTTTTAATGACAAATACAGATGGTACTGCGATCCATGGAAACAATGAATTTCATGAGAGAACAAACTTGTGTTACATTCTGGTAAAACATCACACAAAGAGGAGTCACTGCCTCTGTCTGTTTTGCTCAGACAGTGCAGTCTTTTCAGGAAGGACAATATTTTACGAGACCTTGAAAAGGTTTTGAGTGGGTCTCTGAGAAAAGCTGCACAGTGGCAGAGCTATAGGCTTCCTGCTGACTGGATGAGATGAACTGTGATGACGGATGTCTAGGTTTTGTGACTTCCTCTGTTCCCAAGTCTGTGGGATGATAAGACACCCCAAGAGACTGAAAGGAGAGGGTTTATGGATGGGTCATGCTTGCACATTTGGTGTAAAGATGTTACTTGCAGCAGCATATAAAGATAACCATGGCAAGTGGATTAAAAATGTATTGTGAATAGGAGGCTCTTTAGGTTTATTTTTTATTTTTTATTTGAGATGTCAAGCTTGCATTTTTGTTTGTCAACAACATCAGTTACCAACGTGGAATAGCATATTTGTTCTGTAAGTAATTAGTGTAAGAAACCGATCAATGGCGGTAAACATGAGGTCATAGCTGCAACTTTATTAGTCCGGAAAGACTCAACCCAGATTTCCAAGGAGCACACTTGTTTTTCGCCCGATTAAACTTTCACTTCAGTCACTTCAGTTAACAGTTAAAACTAACATTACCCTACCTACTTTATTTTCCTATCAGGGTTTACCTACTTGCTTGTTCTGGAGCTTTTAACTCTGATATACAATATTCATCAGCATCAGGAACTCTAGATGTTAACATTTTTTATCCTTTGGTGTAGTTGTTTTTAATCTGGGATAAAGGGTACCTGACAACTTCTATCAATTTATATTTGTCCAGCACACAACACAACAGATACTTTTTGATTTTGATAAAGCTCAAAGTTGTCATACATCAGATTACAAAAGTTGTATTTACATTTATCTGAACATAAGTCGTAAAAAATCCTTTTGTTGAAAGCGATTCAATCGGGTTTTTTAGAAATGTAATATGATTTTGTCATATTTCATAGAGAGGTGCTCTATACAGTAAATACACATACCTTACTTATATATTATTGTGAACAGCTGAATACATTGAAATGGTTAGCAAGCACTTGACCACTGAGAAGCAAACTGCACATGTTTGAAATGCATGTGGCTTTCTCATCTTGTCATCTGGTATAATGTTTTAAGGTATTTGTGGAAATGTGTCCAAATGAGCATACACAGCACATAGTCGGAGATGAATTACACAAGCTAACATAACAAAGTTTCTCTTTGTTTTTCGCTGAATGCTCCAGAAGCTCGGCGTGGGTTAAGTGGTTTAATTTGGTTGGAGTTAACTCAAACCTGGGGGGGTATTACATTTTGGGTGAATATTTTCATTTTTGTGGTCACCTCAAGTTTGGACCTGTGGTTCAGCTCTGAGCAACAATCCACATTGGATATACTTTAGAATATGTTCAGTTATGTAACAGTGGAAATTACTGTAGTTAGTAACTTATAGCTGGGCTAGGCAGTTTTCTGGAAAAGGCAAAAAATGCAAGAATGTGAAAATATGGGCATATTCATATTTATAATCATAAAGTTGACTGTATAACAAACACATTTTTTGTTTTAAGCTCTTTGCATCATTCCTCTCTGAAACTCTTTGCCGATGTTGTCAGGCAGTTTTTTTTCCAATGCTGGAATAGAAACTTTTTTCCGCAGGATTTTCCCCACTGAATCAGGCTTTCTAAAGGGATGTGCCCTTGCATCTGCATTTGTAGAACCAACAATAGGAACGCTATCCTCTAAAATGACCATGGATTGGCCAAGTTTCTCATTTTCTTGATTGAAATGCTAAAATGTGAATATAGATTATGTATATGTCACAGAAAAAGCGATACCACCAGGCTAAATCTCCTGCTAGGTGTGTGCTCTTTGCACTTTAAACCACACTGACGTAAAGGTACACCTGCATAATCACTGTAGCAGGGTTAGGATGTATTTGTAGTTTATGGGTGTATTTGCTTTAAAAAAAACTTGGAATACAAAACATTTGATCAGTAAATTATATTAGAAAGCTATGTTTGTTCCAGTTACAACATAAAATATTGCTCAGATAATGTAGGCCTAATGTACAATGATATAACACTGAGAGGTGCCATTCTACTCCATAGTGATGCGTTTTGTTATCTTTGCTGGCACCTACAGGCTAAACAGTAATTGCAGGCGTGCTTTTATATCAGTTAAAATCTAACTTAGAAGTAAAAAGAGTGTGTACATCGAGATTTTTCCCAGTATAGCCACGGTTACCCACTTTGTAAGCTGGTGTTCATCAGGGACATTGCTGTAAACTTATGTGGAGATGGATACTGACAAACACAATGTAATTGGGTAGGCTATCATAATAAATGGAAAGGCCTATATATATTTAGATTCAAAAATTGAACTCTGTATTATTAGTGCTTTTACTTTTGATGAGCATTGTGTTACTATGCCTATTTAGTCTACTGATACTGATTATAATACTGGGTGAAGTTTTCCACCTCTGGTCTCTGGGCTGCTTGGGACCAATGAAAGATATCTTTGTGTGTGGGTCGAAATATATTCCTATGGGCCAGTGTGGAGGACAATGTGTTGCAATGCTGGCAACATGGGTTTCAGCATCAGCCATCAGCAGCCCCTTCAACTCGTGAATATTCATCCACACTCCTCCTTGGCCCCACCGTGACAATAAACAAGGGAGAGAGCCTGAATGCCTGTCTGAGGAGGGCAGGGGGCCAAATCCAGAGAAAAGTGGGGGGCAAACAACCCGTTAGCATGGTAACAAGTCCTGCCTTCCTCTGCAGCAGGCTGTGAGAGGGGAGGCAGGAGTTTTTTTTGTCGGTTTTGGTTGGAAAGACATAAATCGGAGTTTATGAGAAGGGCAGGTATACGGCAAAACCAGCCAAAGTTTTTCAACGCTAGACGAACGGGATTTAAGCGTCGCAAAGGGGATTATAAACTCAAAATGTCAGCAGCCATGGATATCAGGAGAAACTACGAGGTAAAAGCCGCCTTTCTTTTTTGGTCAAACTTTTATCTAGCGGTAGTAAACCGGTACACGCTACCGAAAACAAGCGTCCGAAAACACATAAAAGCTGTTGTTACAAAGATGCAAGGTGCGTTTAAATGTTGTCCTAATCCCCATGTGACCATATTTGGTCATTGAGATGTTTAAACGATGAAGTGCATTAAGCAGGCTAAAACACCAGACTTTTTCAGAATTTGAATGAAGAAAAATATCCGAGCGGATACAGGCAGTCACTCTGTGGATTGTAATTAGTCAACGTTTTTGTCCAAAAAACATAAAAAAAGTAAAACTAGCAGAGCAGATAAGCAGAAACAATGCAGGATTCCAGACCACTGACCTCACTGTGTCCTTTTTTGCTTTCTTTCTGGTATATAAAAGCCACATGCAACTTAATGTGTTAACGTAATGTGTGCTCTGCTGTGTGTTTTGTCTTTATTGAGTATGGACATAGTTAAAACAGATTTTGTCGGTTTCACATATGCAGCTTCCTTTGTTAATACAGTGTTCAGGCTACTGTACATAGTGCAGACCTATGTACTGTATATGAAATCCTGAACAAACCATGTACAACTGTAAAGTTGTAATGCACTTATAGGGAATATTCACATTCGTCATACTTATTTTGACATCAGTATTGTACTTTTTCCCTCTAAATTCCTCCCATACTGCCTCATAAGTAAGAGTTATCAATTGAACTTGAGTTTTGTAAACTTAGTAGGAAATTACATTGACATTTGGTGTATGTTTAGGTAATGGCATCAAGTGATTATTGGTGCAGATATGGATTTGGAATATTTGAATGATTTACCAAAACTGACAGATGTGCCTTTTATTTATTTTTTATTTGCTTTTCTTTCTAATGACCTCCTCACTTACTTGGATGACAAACAAATGGAATTCATGCAACACACAATTGTCTATGTGCATTTGGCACAAATCTATATCCTGACTGAGATTTTAAAATCCTAAAACACCAAATTATTAAAGTATTGACACCTTTGAGTAACACTGGCAAATGCAGACTCTCACTAAGGGCTTTGTAGTTTAAACCAGGAAAACTTTAAAGCTGTGATTACCCTGAATTACTGATTTTTCTTGATGATCTTATCTTGTACAATCTTATAAAAACCCCAGAGGCGTGACTGGCTTTTTTTTAGCACTCTTTTTTCCCTTTAAACTTTTTCTATTGTGCAGATCAAACAATGACCTTCCCCTCTCTCTGAACAGGACTGTCAACACAGGGCTATTGAGGAAATTCTTCTGTGTTCTCCTTTCAGTTAAACAGGAGTGAGCCTGGCCTATTACCAGACACTTTTGAAAGGACTGTTGTTCACTCAACGTCACAATGAAAGTGATTTACCTCAGGAAATCCAGAGTGTTGGTGTGATATGCTGAAGATCTTAAAAACTGAACAACTAGGGCTGCACAATATTTGAAACAACAACTACAAAGTACCTGTTTTTGGTCAACATCATCCTTTCAATAATTCTATTAAACTTATGTTGTTTTCTTTGCTATCAAAATCTTACTTTGTGTTTCCAGAAATAGTTAGTGTTTTCTATCAGACAGACCTCTCGTTATATAGATTAGTCATTTAAAAATAAGAACTGTGCATGTTTTCCTTTTGTATCAAGCATCAAAAAGTTCTAACATGACATGTTACAGTAACTAGCTGTATTTGACTTTGCATGTTCTTCAAAGTTCTTCTTCTTCATTCACACAATCTCAATATTCACCTCACTGTCGATGCTCAGACAATATATTATGCAGCCCTTGACAACAACGCCTCTTTGCACAAGGAACACAATAGAACCTTTTATCTCATAATAATACACCTCTTGTTCTAAATGTACTTCTGCGTACTTGTGTAAAACAGTAGCTCTCAATGAGTTAGTCTGCAGCAACAAGTAGTGTTGATTTTCTTATTAATAAAATATGGATTTGACATGACACTAGATGCAATTTCTATCTTTTTTATTTTGTCGGTTTTGACAGCGATTCAATAAAGTAGATAAATAATTCCCACATCCTTCCTCCTCTTTTCATCGCTCAACTATTAAGATGTGCAGCTGGACGGTCAGCGGTTTTGAACCTTTATTGAAGTGGCTCTTGGTTAATGCTAGCTGTTCATCAGTACTTTACCTCACACTCAGACACTTTAACACATGCAGCCTAAGAGTCTGTTACTGTTTGCCATAGCAGAGCTCTGAAGAAACTAGTGACCATTTTTTTTCGGGGACAGTAGAGAGAGAATTTCTATTATTTATTCTCAGTTGAGTGTTGTTCAGGTCTCTAGAAAAGACCACCCGTGCTCAACTGAAGCTACCCAACCGCTGAGAAAAATGATCAGAAAATCTAGTTTCACCTTTCATTTCCCATTATGACGCATCCATCCTGCAGTTACCGTATATTTGTAACTTAAAAGCCTAACTTTGTATTCGTTTTGTAGCACAGTGAGAAGAATATGTATCAAACCTGTTTTAGATTTGTCCGTTTGATTTGTCATGCAGGCTGTTGTGTATTTTGATTTTGGTGTTTCTTCCAAGACTTGTTTGACTGTGTTTCCTGATGAAATATGAAACTGTCCCTTAGTTTTCCTTGTTGTCTGCCATTGCTGTCTGCTGCTAAACACTTGCATGACAACACCTATCCATCCCAGATTTATCATCCTAAATGTACAGCCTCTTACTTTGTTTAACACTACTTAGATTGTACTCTACAATGTTATTGGGTTACCTTCGCTCAAACAGGTGGCATCTCTTTATGGACTTTTCTTTAGGTTTGCTGTTCTGTAATAATTAACTCGAGGACTCGGAGTAATCTTGTGAATTTCCCACTATTACAGGCTCTCTATTGTGCACTTGACATACAGTGAGTTGCAATGCATCATTGGGATCTGTATGATACCATGCCTTCATTGATTCATGAAGTCTCACATCTGGCTGATCTGATACCAGCAGTTCACTATCAGCTTTAATGTCTGAATAGAGTTTCAAACAAACACTGTCAGTGTTGTTAGTACACTTTTTATTTGGTCAAAAGCTGTTGATATTCAGAATAAAACATTATGCATTGATCTTGCAATTTATAAATCCTAAGTAGATAGGCTTTACTTTGTTGAACATTTCTAGTGACGTTATCTTGGAACACAACTGTCAGATTTCGAGATCACTCCCACTAACTAATCTGAGTTTTGTAAGCCAGATAATATTGTAAGGTGAGTTTCCGGTCATTTATTTTTTAAATGTGTGCTTTAGAAAGTCTGAATGACACACTAGATCATTAGGGAAACATCATCTCTACGGTAAAAGGAAACAAATGGCTGCTTGTAAGATCTTATCAGCTGCTTACATGGAAAATCTAATGATGACATTGCAGTTCTACTTCCCACTTTTTTATTTACTTGCACTGTCTTGAGAACATTTACATACCTGTTGTTATGTTCTGCTGATTTCTTAAAAATACTTATGAATAACACCACACAACAAAGCATAGCAACGTTTTAGCTTAACTTTCTAACCCTCTGTAGCTCAAATACATTGACACATATCAAAATGGTTGATAACATGAGTGCAAGGCAGTTGATGCAGAAGTTATTAACTTATTAACTCTAACTTTAAAACAGAAGCAAACAAGAATACCCGTAATCTACTTCATGTCCTTGGAAAAGTCAAAGACTGTGTTTCAGAGGTCAGTGCTCTGACACAAGCCCCCCTGCTGCCGCTCAGATGGATTTAAGCTTGTTTTCCACATGCCTGCCTCTGCAGCTGTGCATGCTCATATCTAGGTTACACAGAAGGGTTTTTCCTCTTTGCCAGAAAAAGAAAATATGCCATGATGATGCCCGGAAAAAAAGCTGAAATGGCTTAAAAAGGAGATAAAAAAAGATTCCAAGAAGTGGTTCCACCTGTTCCACAGAGCTGGCAGCATGGCGGACCTTGTGGTAGAGTATCAGGGTAATGATATACAGGTACTGCTATGTGCAACTGCCACTGCCAGTAGCATCAACCTTGGTGTTTTCTTTTACATAGACACATTAGGGCTGATATAGCCTTAAACTGCTACCCAGAGACAGCGAGTAGTGTACAGAGTTTCAATCCAGAGTATCATCTGCTTTTTTATTCATATTTGTCCTGCAATACAAGGTTGTTTGTGTGAACACATCACGTGAACAGTTTGGGTGTGTTGGGAATGCTTTTATGTAGACTGTATTATCCTGGCTTGAGCATCAACATCTCTATTCCCTTTATGCAGCTGAACTCCCACAATGCTCTGTTTAACAACATCCAACTCAACCGGCTCAAGTCTCTTTTTGTCCGTGATGGACAGAACTGGTCTTTCTGTAGATACTGAAACAATGGCGTGGATGAATGTGTGGGATCATGCCTGCCAGTGATTTGTGACGTCCGGAAAGAGAGGAGAATTTGCAGACATTTTTACTCTTCCTTTGCCCATTTTGTCTTGGCTGCCTGTAAGGTATGCGGTGTTCTTCCAAAACCTTGAAGTCAGGTTGCTGATCAGCAGAAAACGGGGACTAGTTCAGCCAGAAAAGCAGAGCAGCTAGACACAGGATTAACCTTTGTTTGTGGACACTGTTGTGTTGGCTGCTGTGTGTTTCAGGACAAACAAAGACTAAACTGAATTGTGATGTCCGGAAATTGTTACACAAACCCGTGCCATGCTCTCATAGTCTGAACATCAAGTGCCAGCTGCTGAGCGAGTGCATATTTGAGTGTAGTTTCTTTTGAATGAAAAACAATCTCTTGGCATCAGGTCCAGGTGTTGCTGCCCCTCACCCTCCAAAAACGTTCTCCAATATTTTGAATGCAGCCGCAGGTCTGATGAGTAGAGAAAATATTAGTGCATTCCTGCATGAATGGGAGAGAACTGTGTATCAGATGATCTGTCAAATGTGACAGGCCCAAGGACGTGGGGAGAGAGCTCTCTTCTGAAAGATATTTTACCTGGTAGTCTGTCTCTTTCACAGCAACACACTAACACACAAAAACAAACATGCACATAGCTGATAAAAGACTAACTTTTTAAACACACCTCCCTCTCAAGGACGTATGAACACAAATTCATATTTTATTCAAGTACTATGGAGACATTTTTGTAGTCCTGTCCCATGAAAATGCTCTTGTTGCTGTGGAAGAGATGCGTCCTTTATATTCCTCTCAAATCAATCATCCATATTTTCCTTTCCTTTATTCCTAACCATTCTCTTCATTTGTGTGTTATATGATTTGTATATCATCTTAAACAGTGAGAACAATTGAAGATCTCTAAATTCTACAACTCAAATGTTTTCATCCTATGAGATATTGTGTATCAGGCATACCTATTTCGCAACGTATTCTTATTGAGAAACATTTTAGGTTTTTCTCAAGTGAATATGTTGTATTTGGTCAAAACAGAAACAAACTTTCATCGGTAATGCCCTTGCGTTGAACTGTGCCCACATACATTCATGTCTAATTGTGCGCTTCCTCACATTTTTACTATGTAACAATGTCATGGCTGTCATCACGACCCTGATTGAAGAAATTAGCACGAAGCGGTTGACTTCTCGCTGTTGACCGTTAGCTCGCCTTTGGCTCTTAATTCTCAAGAGAAAATTGTCTTGAATGTGGTTGAATGCACTTTAAAGGTACTCTAGAGATTTCTTAGAAGTGGTTGTTTACGGGCAGTGATTTTGTGTAGGGAGATGGTATCAGACCTCAGGAAGTCAGTTGGCTAACGCCTCGTTGTTTACTCTGCAAAGTCCATCTAGGGACTCTGTGAACCATTTCTCTGATTGTAGTTTTCTCAGTTAAAAAAATCCAAAGTGATGAATTCATACAAATAAGTATTGCTTAATATATGTAAATTGTGTAGACACAATTTAAAATCTTCGCATCTGGCAGCTAATCTTTCAAATGTTTCCTTAGTCGATACAAATTGAAATGACAGAAGCGTCTTGTTTTCAATAAGGAAGAGAATATTGAATCTAACTTCCAAAAACAAAGAATATTTAAATATCAATCAGAGATTGTTTGAATGTTATGCAAGCAGAACAATTGTGTCTAATATTGATTCATGTTTAAGATTGTTAAGCAGATTTTGTGTCAATATCCATTTAGTTGTTTCCATTAGTTTTCTTATGTCATTAAATCATGGAAGAATAATGTATTTCCATGTGGATTCCAAAAAGTGTGTTTTCACGTTTCTTAGTGAACCAAAAGTCTTAAATACAAACAGTAGTCCTCGCCCCAAATGTGACAACCAAATGTATGAAAACAGTTGAACATTTTCTGATTATGGAGAAATATGTATGTTGCTTGATAAGTATCTCTGTCTCTCTGAGTCACCGACGCACTGTTAAATGTTGAAATCCTGCAGTAATATCTGCTTCCCAGAAATGAGAAAGACCCAGCGATTCTGTGCTATTATGTGCCATTCTCTCTGTAAAAATGCACTGTACAATGTTTTTCATGAAAACATCCAAGCAGGATAGGACAACGTCATCCTTTGATGAATATAACGATGCATGCCCGTCCTCTCAGCTAGGTCCACAGTTACAGGAAATAGCTGACAGCAAGAATGCTCCCTCCTCTCCTCATCTGTCTCTATAGGACTCAGCTTCACTACTGGTTGGCTGGCTTCTTCATACAACAACTTCCTGTAAACAAGCCATGCTGCCAAACACCCTCCCATCCTCCACCTCTTGTCTCCAGGGATCTCCATTTGACCTCTTTACGCACCAGAACAATCGCTCTGAGCCGTCTTGAAGGGTCATTGCTGCATTTTAAATCAGATTTTCAGGGGCAATGGCCAACAGTTTAACTAACTGCTGGTCTAATTGCAGATTAAGCGCAGGACATGTTTATTATAAGCCAGATGTCTTCACAGTTTAGCCTGTTGTGAGGACTTTTCATAGTGTTAAATAGAGCATGCTAAATGACACTGATCCACATTCCCTTTGTAAGAACAACAGGCAGACATCTCACAGTTGGATTATAACCACCTATGGCAAATCAATCCAAAACTGTCTGCACAGCCCGATGTCAGAGCATTGAGAACTTTCGTTTTGAACTATTTCTCAATTGCCAGACTCATTAGTAATGTGGAGACATTTAAAGAAAAGTAAGTTTATAACTTTACAAGTCTTCCTCTAGCCTAGTAATTAAGGATCCACAGCTACCTGAAGGTGGCAGGACTGCTGTCTTCTTAACTCTGAATTGCAATGCCAGACGCACAATGATTCATCGTGCTGACCTTTATTAATGAATCCAGAAGAAACACTAAGAGGCTGCAAAATTACTAACAAACCTAAATGTCTCCTCAGACATTTAACTGGACAATTAAAATTCCCCTTTCTCCTGATGCCTTTTACTCAACTTTATTTATATAGCTCCTTTTGTGAACATGCGGCCCAAAGTGCTTCACTTATAACGATCCAAACAACAGACAAAAATAGACAACAAGATGAGCGTCACTGTTTTCCCTGTAGGAAATGTGGCACAGCCAGCGCAGAGCGGGTTTACCACTGATCATGTGGAAGGCAGGTTAAGCCCCCCAAAAATATATTTGATCAAGATAGCAGCCACATGAATAAGGTCTCTCTTTTCAAATGTCCTCTCTGGCTATGATCAAATCAAGTTTAAATATTGTCCTTTGAGCTGCTGATGTTTTTCTTTGTTTTTTGATGTGAAAAGAGCCATTTATTAAGTGAAGGAAAAACAGCTTGAAGCACTGGAGCTGCTCTGACAAAAATGTTTTTACATGCTGTTGAAAAGTTTTCAAGGCCAATACTACCTTTTCAACTATTCTCTTCTTTTAATCTCTGATTCAGAAAAGTCAATTTTAGACATGAGAGTGTTAAAAATGTTTTAACGTCAAGCTAATATCAACTAAAGGGCTTATCATGGACCCTTTATTGAGTCCATGATTCCTTAAAAAAACAAAAACGTTTTATTGTTGGAACCCTCGTTCATTCTTTGATGCCAAATTTAAGCAGTGGTAGACCAACATTAATAAGCCCAATTCCATTAAATCTGTATCTCTATTTGTTAAGGTTTAGTTTCTTAGTCAGTTGGATTACGGAAAAAACAACTGTCCCAATTTTACGGGTGTAGCATGGTGAAAGCCTGAAGAAGCTCTACATTTGACTGGATCAGAGTCACAGTGTGGATACATGCATTATTTTTCACATATGGAAATGGCCTTGGTGAGGGTCTGTTCTCTCTGTGTGCCCTTCTAGTTTGGTAAAAGCTGTAGCTAACACTCTAACAATTCCTTAGAGTATTCTTTTTCCCGGTAATATGAATTCATGTTTTTTTGTTAATTAAAATGTCTGGAAGCTTCTTTTTTTTAAAAATTATTCCTCGTCCGTTTGTTCTCCAGGTGAGTGGGACGTTCGAGGACCAACATGACTGCCAACAAGAGTTCGAAGGCTGTGCCTCGTGCCGGAGGGGTTAAAGCTCCCCGGGACATCCCAGACAGGTCAGTGACATCCAGGACATCGGGGTGAGATGATTTGTACACTTTCACTCCTGTCACATGGGTTCAGCGAGTCAATCTGACTGACAGAGAAACAAGTACTTTACTTAGATGATTCATTTTTTTTTTTCATCAATGATTGGTAAAGGCAATTCTTTTTTCTCATGGGAAAAAACTACAGAGGATTGTCTCTCATGATAAGACTTCCAAAGATTTTGCAAGTACGATCCTGTATCCTGGATGAGGGCCCCATCTAAGTCTGAGCTGTGAGTAGAGAGCTGAAGCTTGTGTTAGCATGTTGAGAGCTGACAGTGTCTCACTGAGGGAGAAAACAAACTAGGAAAGATATGTGATATCTTGACTATTCCTTCTTACAATTGATCATGCTGTCCATTTAGTTTAACCAGAGTGTTTAGGTACAGACAGACTGATCCCATCTAACACACAGCAGGTAACATCATCATTGATCTTCAAAACTGTGAAATGTAGTTTGTTTTTACACTGTCACATTATGATTGTTGGCCACGATGCTGTTATTTGTATTACAATATACAGTAATGTTACTTTTTGACAGAGTATTTCTTATTCATTCCTTCTTAATTATCTGTACTAATGAGGCAGTTATGGTACAGTTAACACATATAGGACAATTATTCTTGCACAGCATAACATTAGAGTACTATGTGGCAGCTGGTTTCTGCCATTGCTTGCTGTTTATATTAGTACCACTGGCAAACGGCACTAATGTAAATCATAATATAGATATCATTATTTAAATGAATGACTTTAATTTACTTTTAAATGTGCACATTCGTCATTTTTCCCATTGTACCCTTGAATGTAAATGTGAGGAAAACACTAAATGCAGTAGCTGTAGAAAGCGTTCTACTGTTGTTTGCCTTCCTCTAACACTTCAGCCTCTTTTGATGAATGTAATTGGAAAAGTGTTACACAATGCATTCCCCCAAACTATGACATCAATCAGGGAGCAATTTCTAGGGCAAATTACACCTACACCAAACTGTGAATCCTCAAGTGGCCTTCATGGCAACATGCAATAACATGGTGGAAAATAACAATGCAAGGCAAAACAAAAGAACGTAGGGTGTGCACTATTACCTCCTGCCTTGCCGTGGTGTCCTTGAGCAAGGCAGCGGACCCCCCCCCCCCCCCCCCCATTGCTCCCCGGGCGCTGTACAATAGCTGCGCACTGCTACTAGACTCCTGGTACTAGGATGGGTTAAATGCAGAGAACAAATGTCACTGTGTGTGCTGTGTGCTCTGCATGTGTGACCATTCTATCTCTCTATTCTATTTCTTTGATCTTCTGTGAGGGAATCATTTAAATTAATGTCCTGCACCTCAAATATCAACTACAAAGCAATCCAGTGAGGTGTTTTGGCAACACGAAACATGCTGACAAGGCTTTGACAGAGAGAGAGGAATAAGACTACTTTGCAGAGTGTTTTATTTAGCTAGAAATGCACTGAATGTATATTTACTGATATGAAAGCAAATAAAACTCTTGAATTAAATGTGTGCTGGATTAGAGTTTTATCTATGATCATGCATAAGCAAGTGCTGATGGATGATAACGTTTTTGAACTATTATAGTGTAAGTGCTGTTTGTGTTAGCAGTCTGCTGCCTCCATCCTGGTCAGGAACAGGAAGTGGCCTGTGGTGAGCTGGAGTGAGAGCCAGAGCCAGAGGCCAGGTTGAGACTGGCATGCTGCTCTTTGTACAGTACTGTCTGTGTGGCCCGCCCAGCTGAGGCTCACTGAACCGGACTTATTTTTACAAGCATGATGCAAACCACCAGAACCCCCTTAAAGTCCCCCAGCCCAAAAATAGACAAACATTCTGCACATATTTTTATTTTTGTGTCTAATCGAGAGGTCTTTGTACTGCAGCCTACATATGTATTGACAACAAAAGTGGAACTCATAGCTAATTAGGCCATACAATTGTAATATCTGTATTATTTGATGGATGATTTTGCTTTCGCAGTTGATAAAGTATGCTGTTATGTGAAAGGATAAACAACACATTAATATCCACTAGGGCTGCTCAATTAATCGTATTTAAATCGCGATTACGATTATGGCTTGCAACGATTACGAAAACAACGTAATCGAAATAAAACAATACTTTTTTTATTATTACGTTTTTTTTTTTTTTTTTAACATATATATATATATATTTTTTTCAGCTGAATTATACTTAAAGTTCAGGGTAATCAACTGTTAAAAGCATACTGTTCAAAAATGTTTCTCTCCAATAAATGGATGTTTTCAAAGTCAATGAATAATCGCATTTAATAATCGTAATTACAATTATTGACCCAAATAATCAGGATTATGATTTTTCGCCATAATTGAGCAGCCCTAATATCCACTGATATAGTCTACACAAGAAGGAAATAATATATAGTAATTTTGTATGTTCACACGCCTACATACATAACGTCTAAATAAAGTACATAAAGTCACTTGTATGGAGTGTACTAATTATATAAAATGTAAGATAGGAGTCTCTTTGAGAAATATCGCCACAGAGCACAACATAAGGCCAGTCTGAATCTTTTTAATTTTATTATTTGTTAATTGTCACATACAGTAAGTGAAATCATGTATGAGCCCTGGAGACAGTGGTGAATCCTGTCTACAGGGTTTTCAAGCCCAGCGGCCATCAAACCAAAGAGCCACCATTTAAATTGCTTTGATTAACTCAATAAACTGCAATGTTATTGGCACTAGAGTAGTTATAATGAGTGTTTGGTCCAGTTGCTTCTAAAACACTCCCATTGATACTAAGCTTGAGAGACTCTCTCTGTGGCCTTATCCTTGGCAGGGGTTTATTGGCAACCAGAACTATTTTAAATTGCCAGATAAATTATAATAAGCCTCTGCTGCAGCAGTGCAATATCTCATGTGTTGGACTGCAGGTTAATATCAGATTGTGCTCATAAAATGTTTTCTTCATTAAAACTAAGTTTGACTTGGTGTGGGGTTTTAAATATGAAACTCTGATACCTAATTTCACCTGAGATTTGAGTTTGTTTTGAACTCTATCCAAGCTCAAGTTGGTTTATATTTACAATAATAATCAGAGCTTAATTCATTCAGATAATAAGGAAATCTGTTTATGTTTTTTTTTTACAAATCTACCATTCAATCCAATCCGATCCAACTTCATTTATATAGCATTTTAAAACCTCCAGACCAAAGTGCTGTACAGAGAGATACATACAATATAAAATCACACAGCTAAGCTCACAAAACATAAAAATAAGTATAAAATCACATAAAAGATACGAACACAAAACAAACCAGAATAAATGTAACAATTAAAAAAACCAAAAACATAAAAACAACCATATAGTAAAAACAATAGACCACTGAAAGCAAATAAAAGCAACAATCTACTTGTTTACGAATGCTAAGGAGAGAAGGTGGGTTTTAAGACGGGATTTAAAAACAGACAGTGTGGGAGTCTGTCTGATTAGCAAGGGCAGGTCGTTCAACAGTTTAGGGGCGGCAGCAGAGAAAGCAGGGTCCCCTCTGCGCATTCAATATCATTTTATAAAAAACAGCTCATGAGGGTTTAATGAAAAGAAAAGGCTTTGGTTGTTGTTGATTGAGGACAAATTAAAGTTCAGGTCCATTTATTTTGTATTTGTTTGTGTCTTTTAGTCATTGCCTGAAAAATGTTTCACCACTGCTACAGTATTTTGCAGTAACGTAACAAATAATGAAACGCCTCATAGCTACAGTATCACATTGATTTATTCCTTTTTAACCAAGCTGGAAGAAAGTCCTGGTCAGTTATATATCCGTTCAGTTTCCAAAGTAATGTGGGCTTTTAAATCTGTTCCTTTGACTTCATAGTATTACCCTCCTGCAGTAAAAACTTCCAGACATGAGTCGTCGTCTCAGAAACTCATATTTCTTCAGGGAGAGTAAGATAAGATGACTCCATAATTCTTGCAGCTTACAGGTTCCTAGCTGTTGTAAAAAAAAAGTCTCTCACCCTGGAGCAGGAGGCTAAAACCAGGGAAGGGCAGGTAGGTGTGAAGCCAGATCTGTCCCAACCTGCATTGTTGGATCACAGTCCGCAGCCCTCAGCTTCCTCCTCCCATAGCGCTTGTTATTCTAGCCATGGCTGTGACATCAGATCTCCTCACGCTTCACTTTCGCAAGACTTAGCAAGCTTCCAAGTTATGACAAGGCTCCTGAAACACCATGAGTAGTAATGTGTCTGGAATCTACAGGGAAAGTTAGTCTTTCTCTTGAAATCCTAAAGGAGCTGAGCACCGTGAGAAAGTGTGTGTGTGTGGTATAGTCAGCAGTGAACATACAGCAACTGTAGCACCTAGTACCAAGGACCAGAGTGGAGCAGTGAGAATTTTACAGGTGAGACCGCTGTAATAAATCTTTCTCGGCACACTGCTTTCTGTGGGAGGTCCGCAGTGACTCTCTTTTAAGATTCTTTGGATTATGTGGAAAAATCCACAGTGGCATTTTAATGTTTGCTTTATTTCCTTTGGCTTTTATTTTATTTTCACTCAGGCAAAGACTGAAAACTTTCCTGTGGTTATATTTAATAAGTGGCTCAAGTTTTCATTCTTTCTTTGATCTGGGAAATGAATTCAGAGTTTTCAGCTGATTCAGCTCATCAGTTTTCTCCCATCTGTTCACCATCAACTCTCTGGTGCTTTTTAAAGCTGCAGAGTTGAGTGGATTTATTGGCTGCTCCCTTTTCTTAATTTTTTATTGAAATGCTTTTTTTAAATCCCAGAGACACACTTTAATGTTTACATTGTTTATTCACACCTTCCTTCGTCTGCTTTCAGGTGCCAGTCTACGTCACCGTGTCCTGTTCTCGCTGCCAGTCAGGGGCTGGGCCAGCAGCCTCTCCTGGGCGACGGGGAAAAGCAGAGTAGGTACGTCCGGACTGACGGCAGGTTCCTGGTACGTACTGGCTGGAAGACCGCTACCTTGGGCAGCGCTGCCTTTCTCAAAGGTGACGCTGAGTTCCAAGGGCGTCTCATCAAGTCAAAGAGCATCAGCTGCCTGGACAACAGGCTCTCTATTTATAAACCTTCAGGCCCAACCAAGTCCTGCCAGGAAAGTCAGGAGCAGAAGGAGCAAAAAGGGGAACTCTCTCCGGAAGATGGATATAATGGTCGGCCCCTGAGTTGTAGCACGCTGTCACTGGGACCTTCCACCAACCAAAGCCACAAGCGCACCCTCTCTCTCACCCGCACAGTAGCAGGTGTCCCCCCCGACACAATACGGAAAAAGATCTCAGCATGGGAGTACAGGAGGGTGAGTCTGCCTAGGATGAGCTTGTGTTTAGATAAAAGAGGAGGGGAGCGTGTAGGGGGCAGTGAGGGCTGCCCCAGCCTGCTCGCTTCTCCCTGCAGCGAGAAAACTTTTGACTTTAAGGGGGTCCGCAGGATGAGCTCAGCTTACTCTGAATGCTCCTACACGGAGGAAGAGGAAGGAGTTTCAGACAAAGACTGCCTAGGACGATTCCAGAAAAGGATAAGCAAGACAGAGTCCTCAGGAACATTTATACGCTCGCTGTCTGCTCGGAAGGAGACATCAGCGGTCCTCAACAGGATACAAAAGATAGAGCAAGCCATGAAGGAGAACCCCAGCCCATCCCCTCCACGCTATCTGAGTAATTGCTATGCTCCAGACAAGACGAGACAGAAGTCTTTTGTGATAGGTGACGACTTGGACAGTACATGCACCAGTAAGCGCAGCAGCATATGCTCAGTGGCCACTGAACCAGATGCTGTTTTGGTGTCTGATAAGCTCTCAAAACTCAGACAAAGGTTTAGTGTGTGCTCCACCAGGTCTGAGAGCCCAGAACCCCCGAGCCAGCAGACCTCTGTGGGCACACCGGTCAACCCCTTACCTAAACCCAAACGCACTTTTGAGTATGACGCCAAACGGGACCAGAAGAATGTGTCGCCCGCCAATGGACTACCTCCAAACGGAGCCTCTGAGCCTCCCCCGCCTCTGCCCTCGACTCCAGCACCCGGTGTAACAAGACCAGTAAAGATTGAGGGCAGCACCCCAGGGAGAACACAGGACAGGTGAGAACTTCTGTGTGCTTCTGTCTGTAGCCTATTAAATGCAGTTTTCTTGTGAATGTCATTGTGAAATGTAGTGTACGAATACCAACTCAGTATTTCTTCCTTATGTTAATTAACATGAAACAATTTCCAAACAGTGAGTCAAACAAACTTTGAATTGGGGGGAAAAGGAGCTCTATTGATGGATTGGAACGTTCTACATGCAGCTACGGAGAGAAAAAGATTGATCATCTCTATTGGGTGCTCTGACTAGTTTCTAACATATCTGGTGGAGGAATATGGATCTCACGCTAAGTGTTAGCTTTGCTGCTCTTGTAAGAAACACATCAGTGTGTCTGGTTGTGGTGGTTTGTTTTTAGTAAGGACATGAAATATAGATCATTGTTGAATAAGTTTTGTTTCACAACAGACCATTGAAGAAAACAAGAGTTTTGTTTTGTTAGAGCATTGAGTTTTTGTCACCCTAGCTTTTCTAATGTTATCAAACCGACGATCACATTTTTATCATAAAGTATATTTTACTAGACGCAGCTCAAATAACGGATTTATTTTAAATACCATCAAAACTTTTAGATTCTTCCTGGATCAATAAAACATATTTGCTCATTTCCACTCCTATCTGATCCACAGTATATATTCAAACAGAAGCTAACGGAAAAATTACTCAACCACAAAATTCATCATTGGATTATTGATTATTATGCCGCTTTGTTGTTTAAATATTAGCTGAATCTTGGGTCCTGTAGCCTGGTCTTGTTTTCTTCTGAACATATGGCTCTCAGAATCAGAGATACTCAGTTTGAGGGTGGGGCCTCCCCAGATTGCCCCTCTGTAAAATAGGGTTGAATCCATAAATGTTCATCCCTTGGACTCTGTGTTTAACATTCCTGTGGCTCCAGCAATTTCAAACCAAGTTTAAAAGCCACAAGCTGTTGATGGCGCGACATGACCATACTGTAGATCCCTGCACTAATGTAGCACAGTTCCTGTTTAGTGCCTTGTGACATGTGATGGGAACCTTAAACTGTGCAGACAGACGGCAGAAAGTGTAAAATATCTGCATGTTTCTCTCTAATTTATCAGGAAGTTCCTTGTGATTAGAGCACATGTAGATCATGTTATTTCAGTTTTTTTTATGGTATATTATAAGTTTCTCTTCATTTCAGTTTATGAGGGATAAGTCAAAGGGTTTGACTTTCTCTGTTCCTGGTTGGCAAGAGGAGGAGAAGTTAAACCGTCCTTCTGGACTATTTTTAACATCGTCTGGACTGTTTCAGTTTACACTTATCTGTCTCCACCTTCCTCCTAGTCATTTTGTGTGTGCAAATATATAACAGCTATCCCTGGTCTGGTCTGTTCTGACATTCTTCATTTCTTCCCAGAGAGTCGTGTGAGTCAGAGGATGCTACGAGTTTGCCATCTTCATATCCATCCTCACCGACAGAGAACGGCACAGCAACCACAGGCACGCGGACTCGACCCACTGCTAAAAGCACTTTAGAGGAGAATACTTATGAGGACATAGTAGGTAAGCACGCTGGTTCACTTGCTTTAAAAAACAGGAGAGAGGAATTTCAGGTCCCCTGACCGCTCACTGGCTTCTGTCTTACCCCGGTCACTCTTTGGTTCAGTTTAAAGCTGATATGATGAATCCATTAATCGATTAGTTGATCAACAGATCATTTGATAGGAAATGAGATTAATCAAGTCACTTTTTTGGATTGTTTTCAGCTTCTTGAATGTGAATATTTGCTGGTTTTCGTAACGCTATATGATGCAACTCATGTTTAGGAATTCATGGGATTTTGGCCTTAAAAGACAGTAGTCAGATGTTTTAGTAAAAGTGATGTGCCCATGCAGCTTTGCACATTGTAATAAGATAGTTAGGATAGCTCCTCTTCCTGCATCTGCCCCATGTAGATACTCAGCATGGGCCTTGGGAGATTAAAACGCAACATTTGGTTTTATAGGTTGTATTTTACTATAAAGGTTGTCTGTTTGTGCCTCATCCTCTGACAAAGCAACATTGCAAGCGAGTGTATCTCACTGTACAGAGGATCGACTGAAATGTTTTCTGAGACAATGTGTGTGAAACGCTAGACTTGTTGAAGAGCCAAATTCCTTTCCACTAACAAATGACCCCAGGCCTTCTGCCCAGTCCAATTGCCAGTTCCCCCAGTGCATACTTAATGTGGTGGAAATGTGTGTCAGTGTGAGTAAAGTCTCATGCCGAAGCTTGGATTTCAGATGCAGTAAAAAGTTTTCACACTCAATATTTTCATGATAAATGCTCAGCGACCAAATAAAGGGTTTAACATGCAGGTAGTACATTACTTTATGTTATTTCTACAATTAGCTGCTTTGTTCTCAAATCAGTGATCAGTCTTGTCAGCTTTTTTTTCTAAAAGCTGAGGATGTGCAGCAGTGTCAGAGAGAGCGTGAGTGCATGACTGGTTTTCACGTGAATCCCAACAAAGCCCCCATTGTTCCCTCAGCGCTGTGAGTGTGGAGTTTGGAGATGCAACTTCTCTGTTTGTTCCTGACAAAGACATTGCCCCTGAAGAAGTTTGAAATTGCTCCAGCTATTTCAAACAAAGCTTTTAAATTGGACTCGAATGCGGGACGGCAGTAGTTTCCACTGGCACTACGCTGTGTTTTACAGGTCAGATGATCCATGAGAGAAGCAGCCGCAGCAGTAAATGAGCCATGTTTTGGTCCCTCTGTACCCATATTTAAAACACACATTTTGCCAGAGACATCTTGGCTTTCTCATCTGCCTCGGTAGGACATACACTCAGACCATTTTGGTTTCTGGCACCTGTACTTGAGGCAAATTTTTTTACCTTTTTAAGAGTGCAATTCATTTGTAACCCATGCTACATTGTTGCTACAATTGAATGATGGATTGTGATATAAGGTGACTCTTTTAAGTGCTTTTCACTAGTGAAGTTGACTCATGGAGTGCCAATGAGTGATTTGTTTACAGTCTGATGCCCTGTGCTATGATTCAGCTGTCTGTATCAGAGTCGTGGTCTTGTTCAAAAATCCTTTACTGACGTAATTTTCTCACTGACTTACTCTTGTGAATAAATGAGGGAGTGTCCGGTACATGTATTGAGTGATTCAGGTAACAGTTCCACTTAGACAATTACATACACACTTAGACCTATTCAGTGATTTTGTTATTCTTTGGTAAGAAAAGGAATTGATGTCATTTATAAAGCGTGTTTCATACACATAGATTCAAGTTGCTGTACAGAAAAGTTAGAACACTAAAATACAAAACTAGAATAAAACAATTACCATTTATTAGTTAAAAAAGCTTGAGAACAACAAGGTTTCCAGTCTGCAATGGTTGGGGCATTCCTCAGACTTTTGGTGTAAAATGTGCCATGTGCATTATCCTACTTTCTCAGTGTGGTCACAATCAGACTCTCCTAAAGAAAGCCACACTCTATGATTTGTGGTGCCGCCGAATGTTTTTACAAAACTATAACCTATTTTCTCTTCACATGCACATTTCTGTTTACCACTGAATGGGCGAGTGGTTTCACTATACTGTAGCGTGTCCACTTTATGGGGTAAACTGACACTGACGTTGTTGGTGTAGTTTGTTCTGTGCCTCGCCCTGCCCAGAGAGCCCTTTGTGTACACAGAAATGTACAATCACAGTGTGCAGCCGAGGTGTGTCCACTCCCCGCGTAATACTGTGTGTCTGCGGGGTGTTTCACAGAGATCTGGATGTTTGTAATCAGAGGAGTAGATTAGTACCCTCCAGTACATAAGCAGCTCTGCAGACATATCATTTTCTCAGCAGGCTCTCATTACAGCATTGCTTCAGTTTAATGGAGTTCCAGCACAACGTGGGGTCACACTAAGCCGTCTTTTTCTGCTCCTCAGCTTTAATGATGCACAGAAAATAACTCCAGTACGCTAATTCACTCTGGGACTCAACGTAACGCTCTGAAAATCCCTGGCAGTGTACACTGTTTGCCTGTGTGCAGGGGTGTGTGTATTTACCTGAGACAGGCTCAATAATTAACCCAAAAATAGATAACTGAACAAAGCTCTGTCTGTATGTTAAGCTTTTTAAAACACACACTCGCTGTTTGAGACGCTGAGTTCACCGGGTTTTCCCTTTTATATACTCAGGAAGAAGGAACGCAGCTACCAAATAGATTTTTTTTGTTCTTTTTCTCTTTTCTGCTGACAGATAACACTGCTGTTCTTTCTTTCATAAGTTCCCCTCATGCATTTCGACGCCATCTGGCTCTGTTTTTATTCTTCACTGTGGTTTTCTTCACTTTCTCACAACCTTTTTCAGACCCTGCCAAAGAGCTATTCTCAGAGCACATGTCTGAATAGACATGGACTGTGGTGTTTTCTCTTTATTGAAGTTGGCCCTCTGCCAGGTGACATCAGTGAGAGCCGTGCAGCGCTCTGTAATGCTCCTTTCCTTTTTCTTTCCTTTATTCACTGAAGTACATCTAAAGTCCATTGGCAATTTCTGGACTCATTTCTTGAGGTACAGTCAGTGATTAGTTTTAAAAAAAGTCCTTAATATGAATTAATAATTGAGGCCTCAGTCAAAGTAAAAGCTGTGTTTTTTTATCTGCATTATTCTGCATATTTCTATTGTTTACTTTATGTTTTGAATCACATGGCATGTGAAAAAAATTTCCTTTTCCATTTTTAGGATAGTTTATAATGATATACTTTCGCAATTCACAAGAAAGAAACAATATGTATTTCAATTGAGGTTAATGTAATCATTTGAACATTAAAGTTAAGAGCCTAAGAGGCAGATCCTCCTCTCAGCAGACAGTGGACTCTACATGCCTGCAGAGTGACTCACTCAGTGTTGTGTCCAGGAGTTTCAGCTGGGCCCGCTGGGGCCTGTGGGGCCCAGAGCCAACAGTAACTGTTTGGAAATGGGAGTTCACTAGGGCCGGCTGACCCTTGACTTACCTTTCATGACTCATCTCTTCTCAGACTAGACATGGGGAGGCTCTTTCGTGCCCCTGGCACCTTTTACTCCTCTCTGTTTACCCTCTTTGACCCTGTAGCCTCATCTGTCTTCTGTTGAAAATACTGTCTATGAGCTAGCTTCACTGTTGATATTTGAGCTACACTGAATACTTGCTTCATGCCCACAGAGAAGGAAAACCCATATGAGGATGTCGACCTGAAACGGAAGAGTTTGGGTCGGAAGTCTTGTCTTCTGGAGAGCAACAGATCGTGGACCACCATGGACAGGAAGCTGAACTCTCCACCTCAGGTAAGCCTGTGGGAATCAACAGCACTAATGTGTTTTCCTGTAGTAAACATAACACACATGTTTTTTGACTGTGCTAACACGAACCCCCTCAGGTGATCCTTTAAAGAATCTCACAACTAATTTGTAGCACTACAGGCAACAGTTTAGTGTGTTTAGACCTGTTGATTCTCCATATAAATTCACATTTGGCTACCTCACGTAAACACAGAAGCATTTGTCTCACTATATAAAGTGGAGATCCCCATTGTTACTGGTGGTAGCAACAAGGTCACTTTAATACTGCAGCGAATACTTCTTGAGCAGCTACTGTCTCAGGAATACACCAAAATGGCAACTTCTGTATCTGTACCATAGACTGATCTGTACACAGTGCAGCCAAACCATTGCTTTTTTTTTTTTAAATAAAGATGTTAGTCAATAATTGTCAGTCATGCCCCCTATTCCCTTCATGTCTTCTCCGATTATTTTTGTTTTCCAAACAAGAAGGAGCTGAGGAGTCGTATGTGTGCAGCCTGTTACCTGCATCGCTTTATCCAACAGCTCACTGTGGCTGCTCCTTCTTTTATCATTACTGCCCGCTAAATGTCAAACGTATCCGCTTTTCAGCAAGTGTCCTGTTTTGTAACCACATTTTTATACGTTGCACAAATACATTACATTTCCAATCAGTGCTTGTGCTCCTCTGGTTAAATGGCTGATGTATCCTAACATTAATGAGGTTGGATAACCATTTATAAAAAATGAATGAATGAAATGTAATAACCCTTATGTATTCTTTTCTCTCTCACTAGCTGCCATCTAAACCCAGCAGCCAGTCCCTTCGCCTCCCCGGTCCGAGCGACAGGAAGAGCCACCGGATGTCACAGTTGTCCAAACGCTACAGCCACGATGAAATGCTGCTTCTCCCCCAGCGGAGTGTATCTACGCTGCCCTGTGGCCTGATGGACGAAAGCCTCTGTAGCACCAGTGATAGCCTGGCCTCACACAGGCACTGGAGGATCCCCAAGGTACACACCACTAGATCCTACACAAACACCCTCACTAAGTCCTTGCAGAGCTCCGACTGTGATCTCTTCCTTTCCCGCTTCACAGACCAGCTCAGGTTTCTGTAAGTCAGATCCGGATCACTTGTAATTCCCCAGTTTGGAAAAGAGGTTTTTAAATCACAGTGCCTCGATGTGGATTATTACTTCTTTGGTTTCTAGTGTGGTACTTTTTAGTCAAGAACTCGCATTGAAGTTTTTCAGTTAACCTTAAAGCACAGTATAGTATTTATTTTGGCCGTGAACACCCACTACTTCTTTTATACTTCATCAAAAGAAACAAAACTTCAGATCCCTCAACAGAGAATTTCCTCTTTCCTCTGTTTACAGCTGGTCCAGAGGATCAACTCCATTTACTGCACTAAACGTGGGAAGAAGAGGCTGAAGAAGCTGTCAATGGCCAATGTTGAGACTGCATCTCTGAGAGGTAAGAGGTCTCTTTATTCCCTTTATCCACTGGACAGATAAGTGAGTAAATATTTGCGTCTCCGCCACCCACATAGAGTTACTGCTGTGTCTCTTTCTTGATATAAACACATGTTTGTGAAATTGCCCTCTGACCCGTACAATATCTTCTTGTCTGTCTCATGTTTGCCCGCAGATGACAACAGTGAGAGTGAGAGTGACTCTGATGACAGGTTCAAAGGTGAGTGACCGCTGCATTCGTTCGTTCAACGATGAGGTGCTACCCTGCTGTCAGGTCCGATCATTTTCTTGGAGCTGTTTTTGTGCACCGGCTTCCCAGTTTTGTATTTAACAAGTGACCCAGTGTGTGAGCAGACAGACCACAGGATTGTAACTGAAACATTTGCCATATGCACGGATTATCAGTAGACCATACCACATTCATCACATGTCTGGATTCAATGACAGGAATACTGAAGAGATTTAGTGATGTTCCCTCTGTTTGGTATTTTAGTAACAGTGAATTAAACCCATACCTATAACATTTAGGCTGCATCTACACGGAGACGAAAACGAAAACGAACCAAATTCGATATCAAAAAAGTCTCGGCTCAAGAAACGTGTCCGTCCACACGAGACCACTCGACCCGCTGGAGACGCTGTAGTACATATGCCCGGCCTGTAAGTGGCGCTGTACTTCTGCCACACAATACAACAAAAGCAGCGAAGAAGACCCCCCAAGCATGGTTGCCATGGTTGCCTGGTTGCCCTTCTGTTTATTCTCGCGGTGGATTTAGCAACATGTAGTTCATGTAGTTCTCCATGTCCACTTGTTGCTGATGGTTGTGGTAGAGGAGCTGTAGATTTTGCACTAACATCTGTAGCATGGTCAGTAGCAGTAGCTACTGACCATGCTACAGCAGTGAGCAGCAGAGTCGGGGCTATGGCTTTATCGTTATCAGCAAATTATCGTATAGGACGTACACACGGAGCCGTTAGACCCCCCCCCAGAGCGTTTTGTCTGCAGATCTACCCACCTTGGTACCCGTTACCGCTTGAGGGCTCCGTTTCCGCGGTTCCGTTACGGCCTCGTGTGGACGAACCATCCCTACGATAGAGAACTGTAGCAGATACAACCCGTTTCGTATCCGTGTGGACGAGGCCTTAAATTCATGACTGCTGATGGTTATTATCATATGAGCCCTAGATTCATATATTGAACTGTAACTTGTGAAAATAGTTGAGATTGAGTCCGTTTGTCTGTTTAGCTTCTCAACCCTCGCATATTTTTGGCCTTGACAGTTGTGCAGTAATTTGCCATTGTCAGTTGGTGTGTATGTGTAAGGATGTGTGAACATGTAAATATCTCCAGACATCAGAGTCCTTTCAGAGAAGCAATAATGTATATCGTATTGTATTTATTTATGTATTATTGTCTGCTTCCCTCCTCAGCTCACACACAGAGGTTGTTGAAACTGCAGTCCATCCTGCGACGGGCCCCCAGCTACAGAACACTGGAGCTGCAGCTCATTGAGTGGCAGGAGAGAGAACTCTTTGAGTACTTTGTGGTTGTTTCACTAAAAAAGAAACCCAGCAAAAACTCCTACTCGCCAGAGGTCACCTACCAGTTCCCCAAGGTAAGAGCCTGTTAGTTATAATAACAAAATCCATCCCTTAAAATGCTTCAGAGGTATGTTTGAGCCCAGGAATTATAAATCAAAAATACTACATGTCATTGCACTAGTGTTATCCAAAGCTTACAATGGGTTGGAGCCACGTTTTTTTATCATTATTTAACGATATAGACAGCTCTTAGTCTGTTCATGAGAATGAGGAAGGTTACAAAAACAATGTTTATTAGCATAAAAATCTAGGGCTTGGTCTGAAAGTGGTCAGCTACAAAGCTCTAAATGTGTTGTTAAATCGCAAAAAAAAAACAATATTTAAAAATAGATAAAGTTCTGCATTTGGATAACAGAGTTCAAACTCTAACATTTCAGCAGCACAGCACGAAACGTTCTAAACTCTCTGGACAGTTTGACAGGATATATTGTCTGAATAAGTGGAGATGAAACAAGATGAGCTGTTTTGATTTTCACAACCCAATTTTAATCCACTTAATTCATATTTGACAGTCTGAAATATATTTATGTTAATGCCACAGATAAAGTGTCATCTAGAAATAACGTGTTGGAACAAGAGTTGATTATGTTCTGTAGGCTTTACAAAGTGTTCCCACTTTGAGCATGGATGACTTTAGAACTGTGATTGCTGAGAGGTATGACAGTGATGTCATTGTTTTGGTGGAAGTGAAAAAGTAAAAATATATTTATATTTTAACTTTTCAGACGTTATTTGCAGGTAGTTGACAAGTTAAGGCTGCACAGGCGGCTAAGATTTATTGCAAAGAGCCTGAGGAGTCTTGGGAGCCTGACGGATAAAAATAACCAGGATCCATTTCTGTGGCCGGGAAGTGTTTTTAGTTATTCAAAGATATTTTTTCAAGTTATTTAAGATTTGGTTCAGTAGAAGTACCCCTTGGGAGAAGTTCATCTCTGTCTGACAGGGAAACACTCACTTTGTTGTTGTTGTAAGTGGGGGGCAAAGGTTTAACCTTGTAAGGAAGAAATGTTAGTCTGGTCAATTATTTGTTATGCTAGCATCCAAGTGGATCTTAAAAAAAGAGTACAGTTATCTGAAGGAGAATGAGCTGAATTATCTCTTCTCCCTCTCCTCTCCTCTCCTCTCCTCTCCTCTCCTCTCCTCTCTTCTCCTCTCCACTCACAGCTAGAGCGACCCACCAAGCAGATGAGGGAGGCCGAACAGAGACTCAAAGCCATTCCTCAGTTTTGTTTCCCAGATGCAAAAGACTGGAGTCCTGTGACTGAGTACTCGAGGTATGGATGAAAATCTTCCTAATTCAGGGTCAAATTATTTTTCACTAAGTGGTCCAGGAAAGCAGTATTCTAGCGATTTAGAATTGTACTTCCATAAAGTGTGTGGTCTTGTGAGGGACTGATACATAATAGTAAAGGTGATCCTAGTAGCTCATCTGGTAGAGTTGGCCTCACATGTACTAAGGCTGAAATTATACCACAGCCTCATTTACTCTAGTTCCATCTTTAATACTACCAATAAAGGCAAAAAGAAAAGAAAAAGGACGTTAAAAATCAAAGCCAATGTATCCCTTAAAGGTCACCTATTATGCAAAATCTACTTTTTAATGTCTTTTATACAGAAACATTTGTCACCTCTGTGTAAAGAGATTCTGAACATTTCAGGAAATGTTTTGTTCTGATCCATTTTTATAAAAACCTGTCTGAAAATGAGCTGATCAGATTCAGGCCACTTTATGATGTCATAACGGTTTTTTGGCTTGTGTAACCATTAGCCAATCACCAACCAAGGTACCCCCCCCCACCTTATCACCTGAATCTCCTCCTAGAGCACCATTTTCTTCTTTTTAACCAAATATCTTGGGCGGCGGCTTATTTTCTTCTAAAGTAACAGACAAAGAATCAGCACTTTTGAAACAGGGCTGAAACAGAGGGGTTTATGGGATGCTACAATGCATGATCTGTTTGGTATTTCAAGCCAAACTCTTCAGAGACATGTTTTGTATATGTCTGAGACCTGGAATATACTGATGCAAAACAGTATAATAGGGGACCTTTAAATGCAGCTCAGTGGCATCTGGCGTGAAACTGTCTACCTGGTTACAGTATGTGTCTTTGCTTCTAATCTCATGTGTGTACATGTTTTTTTGCTACAGTGAGACCTTCTCCTTCATGTTGACGGGAGAGGACGGCAGCAGGAGGTTCGGGTACTGCAGACGCCTTCTGGTAAGCCACAGTTCACCTCCTCCTCCCCTGCTCCCTGTTCACACCCTGCTGAGCCCTGTGTGTAGTGACAAATCTTTTTTTGTGAGAACATGTGATAAGCTTTTCCTTTGGGGCCATTGATGTGTTACATGACAATCCACCGTGGCAGCAGGAGACAGAACATTTACTGTAAAGCAAAAAAGATCAAATAAAAATTGCGCCCATGATATAATTGGTTAAAAAAATCAGTTACTTAAATGTAAAATATGTTATGATATGTGCATTTAATAATTTATATTATTACATCTGTAATATACAAATTACAGTCGCTGGGTACATTTGGAGTAATGTTGAAGTACTTAATATAAGAACTTACGGTAAAAACATTACGATTGACTAATTTAATTTAAGGAGAGTTTCTCAGGGAAGTCGAGACAAAGACAACCCATGAAAAACTCGAACTTTATCATTGTGGACGTTTCCTCCTCATAATGAGTCCGGAGAGCGCTTTGATGTTATTTGGTTGAGCTTTCTATTTAGCCTGCGGGTAGAGCATAACTGTGGGATTCTGTGAATGTGGTGGTGATTTTGTTTACAGTTTGGTATTTCTGAGTATGTTTACAATACGAGAGTGTGTATGTTTCAGTAGTTTACGGGTAGTGTCTTTACCGCTGTGTATGTGTATGTGCTGGATTAAAGCCAGACGTTTGTGAATTCTTTGATGTATCATAAGTTTTTCTTCTTAAAAGATAACATTGTATTAGTTTTCACCAGCAGTGGAGTTAGAAATGTATACATTAGAAAGAGAAACAAATATAAAATAGTGCCATCGATCCATTCTCGCCAGAGAAATCCGCCAATTGATCGCCAGCCTCACCCTTTACCCTTTCATTGACTTACACACACAAGACAAGCTTTTCTTATCTTGCATACAAAGACTTTTTTGATGAGTGTAGCCGTGTATAGTCACATCCACTATGACAACTAGTACACAGTGTTATACATGAAGTCAAATTACACTAAAACATAGCAGTATCGTGTAAGTGTTTTCAAACTCCTTCGTCTCTCTTGACCCGAGTTTTCGTCTTGATAGAAGCAGACTTTAATGAAGGTAGAGGAAGAGGTGAGCTGCTCTCCTCTAGTAACTGTGCTTCCTCCCGGCTGTGCGACCAGCCGTTGGCAGTAACTTAGCATTCCTGAGGACTTGAATCAAGCTCCACATAGTTGATTTAATCATCCATTTGGAAAAGCGGAGGAGAAACAAGAGGAGAAAATTGTATACCTAATATGGACAAGTGGATTGCTGGTTCTTGAGAGCTTGTGTTCATTTGTTACTGTGTGTTTGAGTGTCTGTGCTCTGGAAGCACATAAGGGTCTATGAGTGTACAGAGGAAGGTAGATATGATCAGCAGGAGCAGATAAACCACCTGTGTTTAGGAAGTTGGTATCCACATAAAAGACTTTCACCTCAGATCACCGCTTAGATTTAAAGACTTCAGCTTCACTATTTAAACAACTTACCTGTATCTACATTTGATACTATCATGGACTTCAGGTCATGATTGTATTATCATGGTCTGTATTTATTTTAAGATATGGAGTTCCACCCATTTAATACAAACACATTTCTTTAAGCAAACTGTTACCTTTAAGTTCAGTTAACTCATGACACAAACACTTAATTCAGGCTGGAAAAGAAATGTATAATGTATTCTATGGCTCTGAAGGAGCTTTCTAAAGCTTGTGAAGTAACCTTTAAAAGAGACTTTAAACTGTCTCTTCAGTCCCACAACTTTGTGGCATGCTACATTGCTTGTCTACTATTTTTGAGAATGACTGTAAATGTGTGTCTTCATCAAATCCTTTAATATCAGTGTCTCTGTTGCCTTACAGCCGACTGGGAAAGGACCTCGACTTCCAGAGGTCTACTGTGTCATCAGCAGGCTGGGCTGCTTTGCCTTGTTCTCCACGGTGAGTTAAGCCTTAACACGCACGCACACGCACGCACGCACGCACGCACGCACGCACGCGCACACACACACACACACACACACACACACACACACACACACACACACACACACACACACACACACACACACACACACTACAGTCAGTACAGTATGCTGGTTGTGTGTGGTATTGTAGCTGTGGTTATATCGGTCTCACAGCTGAAATTAATGACTTGCAGCAGGCTTTTTGCTGAATGCCCCTTCGTTGATAAAAACACTCCTTTTCTTTCTTTTTTTTTGTACTTATTTCCCAGAGTAATTGTTTCCTTTACTTCTCACTCAGTGGTGCTAACACAGAGCAGAGCTGTCACTTTGTTTGACTTTTTTTTTGACTTATTTTAATACTAATGAATCTAAAGTGAGTAAGTCCATTTAAAGTAAAGTAGTAAGTACATTTTGATTTTACTTAAAAGTAATAGTTGAAACTATGCTTTGTTTTCTTTGTTTAATAGCAATAACTAGGAAGTAAATAAAGGCTATGCAAAAGCTTGGCAAAACATAATAAATCTGAAATATGTTTTATGTATTTGAGTTGAAGCAGAATGACTGTGCCTTGTAGATTTTAGCAACGTATTAGTGTCATGTGATGTTTTAGGGCATTCACAGATGCAAGAGTGTAAGAGATGATCTCAAATGTCTCCACTTTGAGATCAGTGCAGCTGCAAACCTGAGACGGAAATGAAAGGAATCTAAGTGCTTTCATGTTAAATGGGAAAGGAGGCCAGTATTAGATTTCCGAGGGAGTTGTGTGTGAGAGATAGAGAGATGGAAAGGACGAGAGAGGTGATATCATATGACCTTGAAAACAAGCAATTCTCTAATCAACTTTCCAGAAAGCGGGAAGCTTGGACCGATACAGCAAACTGGGTGGACATTTCCAATCTCACTGGCATGGATTTTCTTTTGTGTGCAATTTATCAAAAAATAAAATGAATACAGAGTTCCAAACAATTGCTACTCAAACACATAACAATATGTTTCCATCATGTGCTGTCTTGGTCAATAATCTTGATGACTCTGCACTTTTTCTTATTTTTGCTTGGCTATTCATTCGACCTTGGTAAAAGCCTTGGTACATTTCGACTTAACAGTTTGCCAGAAACTTTGTGTGTTGTTGAAACTGGTTGAAATATGTTATGGAAACTGTGCTTCCTTGTTCAGATCCTGGACGAGGTGGAGCGGCGGCGAGGCGTCTCAGCCGCCCTGGTCTACCCCTTCATGAGGAGTCTGATGGAGTCGCCCTTCCCTGCACCAGGGAAGATTATCAAAGTGAAGACCTTTCTGCCTGGTGCAGGAAATGAGGTCAGAGCTGCTACTTTCACTACTTCATTCCGTAGTCCAAATAATTTCCAGATACAGTTCCAGATACAGTCCGGATAATTTCCAGACTGTCATATTGTGACCAATATTTCCTATTTAACGTGGTCACTTAAGGTCATCGAGCTGAGGCGGCCTACTGACTCCAGGCTGGAGCATGTGGACTTTGACAGTCTGTTCAGTTGTCTCAGTGTGCGCCAGGTGATACGAGTCTTCGCCTCGCTGCTGCTGGAGAGACGAGTCATCTTTGTGGCTGATAAACTCAGGTAAGGCTCCGAGTTGGTCTTCCTCTTCAGTGAGAATATCTACTCTCAGACATCCTCAAAAAAATGTAAAGCAATGTCATTTACTTCCTTCTGAATCAATTGGTCTGTGACTATTGCTTTTGTTTGAGAATATACTGTATACAACAAATACAAACCTCTCCTGTTTGCAGGCATTTTTATATTTTCCAAAAACATTTGAACAGACTGCCAGCTTGTAGCCATTAAGACTAATTCTTGCTGATGATGACAGAAATCAGAAATGCATCAATCGATCGACACAAACAGACACACAACAGAGACTGTGGGTTTGTCAGTCGGGGCTTAAAGGATACACCATGTGTCAATATGTTTGATTATATTATATTCCTGTGAATCAGATACAGGTTAGTTGTTCAGCTGCCAGTTTTAGAGTAAATTGGGTCACACTGCCAGAGGAGAAGAGGGTGTGACTGATAAGATGCGAAGAGTCCCTGAGGACTTGGTGTCCCAGTCTGTCCTCTTATTCCAGAGAAGAGAAGGGTACTTTTTGGAGTATTGGAGGCGAGGGTGGAGGAGATTGGAGTGGAGAAGTAATCTCTCCATGTATCAAAGCCCAGTTTAAACAAACATCAGTGGGGGCAGTGACTGTGAGGAGAAGGAATGCACTTCCTGTGTGTGCGACTCTGCCCTCCGTGATCTGTGGATGGACTGTCACCGTTTGAATTATGATGCCCCGTTCACTCCCTACGTATGAGCTACGGCACTCTCTGTGTCCCTCGAGAGAATCTGTCTAAATTGCTCATTACCAGAGGTGATAACATCAAGGAGTCATTGGGTGGGAATCAGGGGGTAACTCAATATTATCATGATATATTGCCTAAGACAGTGATGGTATAACTATACGGCAAATCAGTGATTTTGTGTTATCTTTAATTTATCATACAATGCAATATATGTGAACTATGAGAGACAATTATAGAGTATCTCTCTTACTGCATTGGGAAACTTTTCAATTGGAAACAAAGAGCATTAATTCATGATCTCCAGACGATGAACCCTACTTGCTTTAGTGATCCCTTGACTCCTCTCTTCTTCACCATGAGGTAACAAATATAGGATATATTGTCACAGTCACTGTGGCACTCTCTAGGCAATAACTTTTAATCTAGCACTATCATCAGGTCCACATGTCATCTTATAAAACATTAGCTAATGTTAGCATACTCACATGGTTCACTAAGATGATGAACATGATAAACATTGGACTCGCTGACCATCAGCATGTTTGCATTGTCATTTTGAGATATTATTCAAATGAATAAAACTGTAAACTTAACAAAGGTTAAAATACCCTTAAAGTAAAACTTCAGATTAAGACAAATATTTTTGTCGCATACTTGCTGTATTATACTGCTCAAACCGTGTGTGGGTGGGTTTGAATGTGCAGGCCTGCATGCATACAGTACATGCAGAGCTCCTGTGTTATGGTTTCTTTTAAAAACAGTGACGGGGCCTCTCTGCAGCATTAATGACTTCTATGATAAAAGGGCTGCTCCCTCTGGGGCTCTGGTACATAATCCGTTCCCAAAATACCTCGCCAGCTGAACATGATGTATGTTTTTTAGCCTTGAAATGTATATCCAATGCAAGTAGGAAGCGAGAGGAAAAGCCATGTTAGGCATGTTTTTCTCTGCAAGTACTATTAGTTCCTGTTTCTTTGGCATGCTACGATCACTTCATTCTTGTTACAATGAAACCTTTTGTCGTTTCTTCGAAGCGGTTGTTGCCTCGGCATGAAAGTCTGCACAGACGATTTCTTTTTAAAAGTGATCTCTCATCATCTGCTGCCTGTAATGACAAGTCGAATGCCTAATCAGATAAATTCATCATCAGCTATTTCACTCTGTAATAGCCTAACTCGATTTACCGGCTGACGCTGCTGAGTTTTTTCAGTGCTGCATTGTCATCTAAACTGCCTCTCTCAGTCTCAGTCCGCTAGATTTGAGGAAAGTAACCAAAAGTGTATGTGCATGCCTAAATGTATCTCTTGGTATAGCTGTGAAATACTTCTACAGTCAGTACTGTAGTGTAACAGCGAATTAGATTTAAATGAGTTTCCCCGATTTGACTCCATTCTTAAGATGATGGAATCCCACCGTCGCAGTATTTTAATCAGAATGTCCACATCCAAACTAAGCGTATACAATAATATTTGATTGCACATATCCTGTGACAGGAGGTAGATGTCACAAATTAATTAAGGTTGAAGAGAACAAGGGTGAGAAATGTAATGAAAGATGAGAAGTCTATGTTTAAGGACAAGAGAGGGGAAGATTAAAAAGGGAGGTGCAGAAGACTGCTTGGCTCGCTGCATAGACACTCTGGTTTCGCCCTATTAGTGTTAAGGTTGGTCCCAAACAGCTCAAAACTTGCAATTCTATTCTATTTAATCATCATTTAATCATATCTATTTGTTGAGATTAAAGTAACAAAGACACTACAGTATAACAAGGAATTAAAAACACTAACAAGAATCATGTAGAAGCACCAGATAAAAAACGGTTAACTTTTCACAGTGGAATGCGAGACTCTTGTTTGATTGGTTGAAAGGAAATGATGTAAAGTATAATGTCAAGTATCCCTTTTTTAAGTTTATGGTGTATTTTCTATATACTGGAAATGAGTTGGAAGTCAGTAGAACACGCACATTTTGCAGCTGCATTATTATGATCAATGATGTCTGCAATCATCAGACAGGTGGAACTATTGCACCGATGCTGGCATTCTGCTAATCACCAAGCATGGAAGCATACTCATTTCATGTAGCCCTCAGTTATTCTCAAACACTTTCTCTAACACGCTCTGCAGAGCTGGCACAAATCCAAAACCGCTTTTAACAACTTAACCGGTTTCCCATGTGGTATTAAACTTGGAGTGAAATACACACTGCAAACCTGTGAGATGTTTCTGTTTTTTAAAGATTCCAGAAAGACTTTACCGGAGCCTGACCAGCTGATTTTTACATCAGTGTCGTTCTTGTGAATGTTTACACCCACGCGTAGACCCTCGCGTATGCAAACACCTGCACACATTTATCTGCGCTCTCTAGACAGCGCTGATGAAACTCAGACGTTTCTGTGGTTAGAATAAGAGCATGTAGAGTTTCCCATCAGGAGGTGATTTCTCATTGTAAAAAGGAATCTGCTGTTGCCTTCTGTGGAGACGCAGAACCGAGACTAAGACACGGTGGCTGGAGATCCTTAAAGACAGGAAGTGAGGGGAAATCATTTGGGGACTAAGGGAGCAGAGAACATTCTGCTAGCGGATAAAAATACACCCTGTGCAGCTTGTCATAATCTTATAGGTCTATATGTACTCTGCTTAACCTGTATATGATTTGTAAGTGTTATTTTGGGCTTGAGAAGAGATTTAACATTGAAGAATGGGTTTCAGGGCTTTGCAGAACAGCTGGTGTCTGACAGCTGAGGTTCGGTATGGTCTTCTTTGTCCTCTCTCTGTGGAGTCAGCCTTACCATGCCAGCACTGGGAGACACGGTGCATCGCTTTAGTAGCGGTTTGAAGCTTGTGACTGTGCAGAGTTCTGTCTCCCTCTCTCTGTGTTGGAAACTGAAATGTTCCCTCCTCCTCTGGGCTTCACAGTCTAAGCTTCTGGATCCCATGTTTCCTGGAGTATGTGCCAGTTCAGACTCTCACACACTAAACCAGGCCTGGCAGACCTATGAGAGCTAATATGTCAGGATTAGCTCCCAACCTCAACACACACAAGCTCTGCAAAGACCTCGGGAACATGTCCATCTCTTTTCCTGAGAGTTGACTCATAACTTTATATGAGTTTTGAGTGTGTAATCAAATAGAAATCCATCAAAAATAATATTGAAATCTTAGTTTATGCTTGCCTAGTGTACTTTCCACAAGTAATATATTGGACTTATATATGGCAAACGTTGCATCCGTGTCCTGAAAAGTGATTAAAATGACATGCACGGAAAACAAAAAATTCGTCCTTGTGTGTATTTGTTGCCATCACAATAACCACAGAGTGTTAATCAATGCTTGGAGCTTTGTGGGGTTTTACTAAAAGCAAACAAGGAGGCTAGGCTAGCTTGCTAACATGATGATTCTCTTTGCCACTTGCCAAATGTAGATGCACACAAAGTACAGCTGATGGGAAAGTCATTAGTGTTGCAGGCATTTAGCATTGAACAAAAATGTTATGGGAATCCATCCAGTAGTTGCTAACATATTATCATTGTGGAACAAAGAAGTGGACTGACAGACTAACATTTCCTTCCCTATACAAGCAGGTTGAAACTTCTGTGATCATCTACAACCCCCAAAAACATTAGGCATTATCAAATAAGAAGAGAACAATGATTTGTCTGCTGACTCTTTCTAATTAAAATCATTCATTCAGGATATTTTTGTTACTTTTATATTATTCTCACCTGTTGGTGGACCAGAAAACATTTTCATTGTTTTTTGTGTGGTCTGATAGTCTGAAGTTTCGGTCTGTTTGTAACAGGAATGTCCCTCTCTCTTTCCAGAGTTGAGTGGCAATCTCTAGTCGCGCAGAGTGTTTTCATTGCAAGTTCATCCTCTCCCAAGAGTGTGCGGTTGGGGTACGAGTGTAATAGATCCTTTTGGTATCAGTGGTGTGTGGGGCCGCGTGTAGCCTGTGGCGAAGGTTTTCTGAGATCTGTGCCCCATCATTCCCTGTTGGAACTCGTCAAACCCAGGAGACGGGATCTGTTAGGAATTATCGAGCCCTCCTCAGGCAAATGGAAATCAGTCCGGCCAAAGAAAAGCTGCAAGTGCTTCACGGTATGAGTGATCTGGAAAAGGCCTTAAAAATACTGAGCACTGTGGTTATTGCAGCCTTCGGGTTTTCACTAGTGTAATTCCATTGAACCTTGTCGAGAAAACACATTTTGAACTTGGCAATTTGACTCATGGGAAGTCAAGATTTAAAAAAGCAGTGGCAAACATGTAGCCTGAATTAATTGAATAGTTTTTCGAAGTGTTGTCATTTTATCTCCGACCACGGAAAAACATTCCTCATTAAAAGTGTATATATCTTCAGTGGGGTGCGTTTGCATACCATGTTTGATCCCTGCTCATGTTGTTGATCCATACTGATTTAGAGCTTCGCTGTGTGTGTCTGTGTGTCTGTGTGTCTGTGTGTTTGTGTGCGTGATCAGACCCACAGTTTATTTTCACTCCCTTTGTGTACATGGACTGGACATTATGTAGAGGACAGAGGGGAGGAGGGTCAGCCACTGTCAACAAGCGGCGGATCGTGAGAAAGACGGGCTGCTATTTGTGATCTCCATTTTATACCACAGCTGTCGGAGTTAGACCCAATTGGTGCGTTTTTGGTATTCCGCCAACAAGCTTCCAGCTTAACTATAGCAACATGTCAAAGTCACGCCAGCCCTGCAGACAGAGTATAGTAATGTCACAATAATGCTTTTTATTGGTCTCATCCTTCTTCAGTGTGGTTTAGTGGATGGTGTAAAACTCCAAGTAGGAGAAATGCAATATTTATCCAGAAGCTGTTGAAATGTGAAGTCTTAAAAGGATTTTTTCGTCTGAAAAAACGGTTTGTTGGATCTTACTGTCCCTCAGATGAGCTGAAGGAAGAACAAAGTTTCAAACTACATAAAATGTGCTGTTTTCACATTTAAAGTAACAAGGAAACTAGAATCAAGTGTCCATTTAACTTGGGTCGAGAGATTGGTGTTGCAAATAGACTGTTTTTGCTCTGTCAGTTCAATGATTGGACCGTTTTAAGGGAGTGATACTATTTGTTTTCAAGTTCATGACTGCAGCAGAAGGTATTTTTAGGAAAATGTTGTGACCATATAAACTACCACTCCCCTTTTCAGTGTGGAACAAACGTTTTTTTCATTATCTAGTGAAACATCCGGCTGTTTTGACCCTGTTCAGTTTGATCTGGTGTGGCCTCTGCAGGGAGTTGTTGTTGTACGAGTGTGAAAATGATTGATGGTGTATGACTTTTTCTTTTTTTTGCTCTCCTATCATCAGTACTCTGTCCAGCTGCATGCATGCAGTGGTGGCACTGCTCTACCCCTTCTCCTGGCAACACACCTTCATCCCCGTGCTGCCGGGGTCCATGTTGGATATCGTGTGCTGTCCCACTCCCTTCCTGGTGGGGCTGCTGTCCAGCTCTTTGCCCAAGCTAAAGGACTTGCCTGTGGAGGAAGTGAGTTCAAAATATCTGCACTTTCTCTGGATGTCTACCTCTGTCCCTGGGTGTTTCTCAATGTCGAGGAAGGCTGCTCCAGAGCCACTATTTCAAGCATACTACGTCATCGAGTGCCGCCGAAAGACTGCTCCAATGTCCAGCATACTTGGAATTCTACCGAGGCCGGCGTACTTCGTAACGAGAAATTTCGAGGCTGCGCATGTGTAGACTCTGCAGTCTTAAAATCCCCACAATGCTTTGCGCACGGACCAATTTCCAAATCTTTGGCGGAAAATGGCGCTCCATTTAAGGCGGGGCCTCGCATATGGCGCACACCTGCACACCTGTTAGCCTGTTCCACAATTCTTCGGTTTCCGAGGCTAGGAAGAATTAATGCCTCGCTTCTGAAGCAAGTGACTCGAAAGACATGTGCTACCAAGCAAGCGTCCTCGACATTGAGAAACACCCAAAGATTGTTCTGCCTCTATCTCTATGTTCTGTCATCCCTGATTGAAGTCTGTTTCCTGGACTATTGGATATTAGTGTCATTTCAACAATACAGATTAATAGGATTTCCATTTTTAATTGGTGGGCTGTTTTCTCTTCCTTTGCCTCTTGTCTTTTTATATTAATCAACCAGCCATGTCACTATTAACTAAAATAAAGAATTTAAAGCAAAGGTTTATTCTTGGACTCTACCTTTTGAATGAGATGTGAATTCATTATTTGTTTTGGGTCAGTGGTGGTCATGGAACAACAATACATTTCAAAATGGGGTTTGGAAACTTGTAAGCAACATTTTCATTGATTTGATTTTGAACAGAAAGACCAATCAATGATTTGATAAATCAATAAAATTACAATTGTACATGTGTACTTCTCTATCCATCTATATTGTAGATCAATTAAGTTTTTTAAATTATTTTTGAAAAATGATATATCTTCTTTTTGTTTTTCAAAGGCTTTAATGGTTGACCTAGGAACTGACCGATTCATCCGACAGGTACGTTTATGAACTAAAGATCTGAAGGAAACCTGAACTGAAAGCCAGTCTGTTTAACTTTGCCTAATATTGTAAACTGCTTTTCACCTGTATATTAAATAAATGTTTATCATTATTGACATGCTGAAAAGCATATCCTCATCCAGTCATCAAACTGTATCTATGTAAAGTTAACAAACATGAGTCACCATGAGTTACTAGTCATACCAGACCATGTAAGGCTGAAGCAGCAAAACCCCCCGAGTGTACAGAGTGAATGTACATTTTATTCTCGTCTGTTAGAAGAAGAGTGTGTTGTTTCTTCTTTCAAACGTTACATGGTCTCGCTTTAAACAAGGCTGTAGAACATGCGGTTCTCTGATGTAAGTCTGAGCCTTTGAAACTGATTCTCCAAACGTTGTTGTTTATCGCTGGTGACGGCAATGTTTTCGGTTGTTTATAGATGGACGACGAGGCCTCACTGTTGCCGCGGAAACTTCAGGCAGCTCTTGAGCAAGCGCTGGAGCAGAGGAATGACATCATCAGTCAGGACTCCGACAGCGAGTCAGACGAAGGTGAATAAGAGACAAATCCCCAAGTCCCGCCAAGACAGATGTTTGCCTTGTTAATTAGAACAACCATTACTGTAGCAGCAACATGTTCAGTCTCTGTGAAACTCTGACGTCTTCTGTAGACACTGCTCATCAGAGTGAGTCACACTGAAAGCCTCACTTTAGAGGTAAACCATTATCTGTTCCTGGTCGTAAGTGGTACGTACCGAGCAGACTGGTGCACACTCATGCTATGTTCTTTTTACCATTATGGTTATTTGCTTTTTCATTTTGAATAAAACAGCAAACTCTCTCTGTCCCATCCCCAAAAATGATTGCTAAAAACAGAAACGCAACAAACGTAATAATATTAAATACAAATAAACAAGTTTAGTCGATTAGGGGAACACACAAATGAATATTCCCTTAAAGATCAAAATATATACACACAATAAACAAAATAAATCACAAACACAACTATTAATATTTTAACAAGAATAATATGAATAACATTTTTATCAGAGATAGCAAGACTAGATAAGAAATAAACATATCTATATATGCACATACATGTTTACGGATCCATGCATACATTAATCATCTGAAGTGTGCAAATATGTCATCATCATATTGTTGTAACGTTTACCGTACCTGTAATGGGTTCCAATGAGGCTTTATTATTGAAAATGGGTGAATCTGTGGCAAATTAACACAAATACTTTGATCCGTACAGTTGTGAGAAGACAAAAATCCCATATAAGTGAAGTTTTTGGCTTTAGCTTAATGTCTCAAAGTGTCTCCCATATGGTCTAGCCGGTTAGGATTCCTGGTTTTCACCCAGGCGGCCCGGGTTCAACTCCCGGTATGGGAACTAGGATTTTAAGAGGGCTTAATTAAACCCAAGGGATCAATAATGGGTTTTATTTGTGATACTTCAGTTTACAGGCCAAATAACAAGAGAAGAATATGGATATGCAGAGTCAATAATAAATAATATCTGATCAATCTTTTACAAAGATATGCACACCGTTCCATATCGCTGCATTCAAAGGAAGAAAGCCTTCGTGGGACAGACTTTCTGTCTCTGCTTTCCACATTCTTCCACGAAATACCTGCAACCTGCAGTCAGTTAAACTCAAATTTACATTTGAGCTTTATTTGACATGCGTCTACAAACAATAATTTCCTCCTTGTAATATTTAGACAGTTTGCCAGGCCTATGAGCTGGCAATGATATCTTACCTTCACTGTACAAAACAATGATTATAGGAGGGGAACATTTAATTTAAAATGTCCTTTAATGGATCTTAAACAGGTCTCCCCATGAAGCTTTCACTCTGATTTCCCAATAGATATATACTGGCTAAATACTGTGACAACACCAATGTAAGAGAAATAGAAGTCATAAAGATGCCATCACATTATTATTTTATATTTTGTGTTTAAATTACTGACTGATTTGAACAAGCATGAGATTAACATATCATTTGAAATATCTGTAATCCAAACCATGTATTTTTGTTTTAATCTGACTCTGATTGCTTCTTTCTGATGTAAACATACTGTGTGTGACAAATCTGTGTAAGGACTTTACTATGAATAGCAAAAAAAGTACTCTGTATAATCCCTTTTCCTTTGTGTCTACAGAGTATAACTCCTTGAACAGCCTGGTGTCAGAGGCCTTCATCCGCTTCTTCCTGGAGACCATCGGTCATTACTCCCTGTTTATCACTCAGAATGAGCGAGGAGAGCGTGTTTTCCAGAGAGAGGCCTTCCGCAAGTCTGTGGCGTCTAAAAGCATCCGTCGCTTCCTGGGTGTCTTCATGGAGTCTCAGATGTTTGCAGGGTTCATTCAGGACCGGGAGCTGAGGAAGACACGGGCTAAAGGTAGTCTGTCAGTTATTTTTCTGTACACTTCTTCTTTAAGGATTTCCACCCCTCTACTAACTGAAATACTAACTGTGCAGGAGTGGGCTCTGCAGTAATACTGATCTCTAGTGGTTGGAACTTACCATATGCATATTTTCCTTCTGCTCTTCTTGGCAGACACAAATAATTGCAACTTCCTTGAATACTAAGATGTTTCATATTTCCTTTTTTTAAATCTCTTGTATTGTGCTGTTGTCAGGTCTGTTTGAGCAGAGGGTGGATCAGTATCTGGAGGAGCTGCCAGAAACGGAGCAGAGTGGAGTCAACAAGTTTCTGAAAGGCCTTGGTGAGTCCTACAGCACACACACAAGGACAAACTCAGATTGCATACGTTTTTTATTTATGCAGTTCTGAAATCAGGCTGCTCAGATATTTCCTCTATAGCTTTTTTTGAACAATCTCGTACTACAAGGTTATATCACACAACTCTTTGTTAGAAGTTATTTTTCCAGAGGGAGCTACACACCAACTTACAATTTGCCGCTTTCACATTTCAATCCATGTTTTAACGAATGGAGAAAATAAACTTTGTTGATAGTTTATAATTCTAATTTAACTTCACTTTTAGCTGCACTGTGCAGCATAATATATGTGCAGTTTGAGACTAGAAGGGTTTCCACATTCATCTGCTGGAGGGGGACATGTTATCTGTGCTCACCTGCAATCTCAGTTTAAGGCGTGTGATGCTCCATGCACGTAGGATTTTATGTATTTATTCAGAGTCTTTTTTGATGCCAATAAAGATTTCTGGAGGGCATATTGAAATAGGTTATCAGGAAACTACACACTACAGAAGATATTAAGATTTCCACACTGACTTCAGAGAGACAGATCACAGTTAAATCCTCATGTAATCTGAGCCTGCTTTGATCCCCATATACTGTTTAATTACCTAAATAAAAGTAATCTCTCAGATGTTTATGCATTTACATGATCTAATTGATTTGTTTTTTTATGTTTTCAGGAAGTAAAATGAAGTTTCTCCACAAAAAGAACTGAGGGGAAAAGACCTGAAGTCTCTGCCTTATGATGATTTTCACCATTTTAAAAATATTTTATCGATGTTTTTTATGTAAACATGTACATATTATTTCACTGTAAGCTGGCTGTGATACTCTTCAGTGTATGTTTATAGTACCTTATGAGATAGCAATAGCAGGACGGTACACGGAGAGTGAGCCGTAGAGTAACCACTGATGTCCAGGTGTGTGTGAGAAGAGTGTGTGAGTGTATGTGACCTGACATGGGCATATATGTACAGTTCATATGTTTTCATTTTGCATTATTTCATCACAGTGTTGTCCTCTGTTTCAGGAGTGTAATACCTATTAAAAAACTGTAAGACAATGAAGAAAATGATTGTAACTCTTCATAGAGTCTTTTGCAATCTTTTATTAAATGTTTTTTAAAGTGCTTCAACGTGTACAATATTGATTATTAGTATAAATATTTGTGTTGTTCGTTTTTGCTTAAAGATCAATCTATAATTTTGACACATCATTGGTTTGTTCTTATTTTTGAAGACAAAAAAGTTATCCTTTTCTTCTCATATCTACCAACAAGGCCAATTATCAAACACAACAATACAGATGTACTCTGCAGCCTTTTTAATCTAGAAAAACTAAACCCAGAGCTTTTGCACTCTTAGAAACAAAAACATGTTATTCACAGTTTGACAGACGATATACAAATCTCCTCTATTTACAGCCGACATCTCAATGACAGCCCCCCTTAAAGCTACGCATTAAGAGAAGCTGCTAAGATCCCACAAGGCACAGTTAGTCTAGCACCAGCTACCACATGCTGCCGCTAACCTTATTACGTCTCTGCACATCACTCTGGTGGCTGTCACTGCCACGCTGTTAATAGCTCTCCTCACTGAGAGGCTCGCTGTTGATTCCACCGCCATGTTACTTTCCTCTGCTTGTGTCCATTATTGCAATTAAGGGTGACATTTGATGTGAAATCACAGCGTTCTAGCAGGGACACTTACTCTACATCCATTTTGTTATCATACTGGGAAGGGCAGTTTATGAAACAACTATTTATGTCACATCTTTATGTATAAGGCTTTATTTTAATTTTGGGAAATCTTGATTTTACTCTACTGAATCTAACTAATGGTTTACATATTGAGAATATACAAAACAAACGTGCATCAGTGATTTAATACCATGAAGAGGACTATAACGCAGAATGAGTACTGTACTGTTGTTGTGTTTATTATTCCACTGCTATATTATGCCCATAATTAAGAAAATATTTTAATGTTTTTTTTATGAGAATATATTCACATGCTTGTACTTTCTACTTTAAATCAGCGATATTGTTTATTTTCATCCACCGAATGACTCTAGGCTAAGTATAAAATGAAAACTCAGTTATTTTATTTAAACCAGAGTAGATATACCATGTTCAGATTATTAGAAATATCTGACACTTTGTGAAATAAAAGTAATAAGTTCAATTGAAAGTAGTAAAATAACAAAATACATGTTCTTAATAACATTTCTCCTCTGCTTATAATATACTTTTCACATTTTGTTAAGCCTACTGTTATTTTGACTTGGATAAAATGTGATTATGATATGATGTGAATATTTCTTCTATCACGTTGCAACTGTGCTGTTACAATTGAAAGTGTCACACTACAGCTTTGAGAAACGTCAGAAGAATTGCGTGAGAACGAATATAACATCTCACGATTAACTGCGAGACTTGGTTGTCTCTAAACATTTGGCCGGTCTAAAGAGCGACATCCGATGGGGGGAGCGACACTCGGAGATGCACGGGTCAAGGTAACAACAAATAAAACAAACACACTCGAGATTAAGACAGACACACACTGCAGGCAGCACACCTAACGTGAGTGACAGGACGACAGAAGTTAGCAGCAGACAGTCTCATCCTCGCACGCGCTCACACTGATGTTTACCTGACAGGATGCTTGGCAAGAGCAGCGCACTTCGCATTTCACTTCGCATTTGTACACAGAAGCAGTTTCTGGAGGCTCGGTTACAACAAACTATCGATGTGCTGACTTTGTGTTTGCGAGGTCGGTGTCCTTTTGTTTTGGTGTGGTGCTCCATGATGCCATGATGAGGGCGTAATCTCATGCGCACTTTCTAAAAAATAAAATGCCGCTCAGTGCTGCTGCTGGAGGTGATGATGCGAATGCAGAGGCAGGCTGAGGATGTGGGGGCAGACCTTCATACAGTCTATGGTGCAGATGCTCTACAGTTTGACTGGCAGGCTTGTTGACGCGTTAGTAAAGTGCTGTCAGACACTTTCATGAGCAGATGGAACAGCCGCACGTGCCATAAGGAAAACCCTAAACTCCCACCGCTGTGTACCGTAAGGTATACATCACCAAATTATGGTGGCATACTTTTTCTTATCGGTAGGATTTTCATGACTTCATTGTAACGTTCAAACAGGGATGTGTTGTTTTACATTGATTTTTACATACTCTATAGTTGCAACAAATAAGAATTATGTAGGTTGTTTTTTATGTTTATTGAGAAGTTAAAGCTCCTGTTTGATTTCACAGCGGAATTAAAGTACATCATGTAAACCTCTTCCAACTTAATATTCATTAGAACACATTTACTTGACTTCACTAAGACACTAGCATACATTATGGCACCTGGCCATAACAAGGATTTTAGACATACTGTATACAATGTGTATAGTTTAGTTTAGTATAATGTTTTAGTCTACCCCAAAAATGCTACTGAGTGCTCTCTGTTTTAACAGAGATTAGCAAGGGGCTACACAATATTGTTTTCCTGAATATTGCACATTGTTGTCTAGATTACAAATTTCAATAACTTGTTTTTTTTAAACTATTTTGATAAACAATTTAGCATGTACAGTAACTTATACATTCAACATTTAACCTAAAGCTGTATTAATCAATATATATTTTTATAATGAATAATTATTAATGAATTACATGACTACATTTCATTTGAAAGGGACAGAACAACAGATATATGTCCCATTTCTACAATAATGTTAACTATTTGTTCAGCATAATCAGATATTCTATCTGTGGTGTCCAAGTTGTTGTGTCAACCACCAACTTTTGCTTCTAAGTCAATAACTTTACACAGACATAATATGTTAGAGCTTTCGTTCCATCGAACCCCAGGTGGTCAAACATGTATTGAAGGCATTTGAAAATAAATATTAAGGTTTTTTTTTAAGGGAGTTTTTAAACAAGAGATAACTTTATGCATAACGATGAGGTGTCACAGCAAAGAGAAAGTACAAATGTGAAGCGCATGACACACTTATTGTTGACAAGATCAACTATACAAGGTGTGTATACAGTATGCTTGTACAAAGAGTTTATATACAGTAACTCAAGAAGGGTTTATCAAAAATATTGAAATAGTTTGGGTATTTTTGATATTCAGTTGTGATTTCTTAAGAATCTATTTGCATTTTATGTGGAGTTTTCTCCTTCTGGTGGATTTCTTTGAAGAACAGAGAGAAAGTTATATGAAGACAGAAATAGTTGAATGGAATATAGCTCAAGAGTGGTTGTAGATAATCCTGCTTTCTTTGTGATCTCATCTCTCCAGTGTTAATAAAGGTTACATAGGTGGTGCTTTCAAGGGAGAGATCACTGTGCAGGTTTCTATTATTGTGACATCTCTTGAGATAGCGTGCGTATCTAGTCCCAGCTTCACTTAGCAGGGCGGCCAGGAGGTTTCAGTTTTAAAGATGAATGCTCTGAAGGTTCAGTGAAAGCCACAGCTACTCGGAGAAGGCTATGAAGCTGTGTCAAAGAAAGGCAGGGTGTACGACGACTGACTAATTGTGTTTCAAATTGGGTCTTTGAGCACACAATGGGGAATGGGATTTTTATGAGCTCCCCACTGAAACACCCAAGGATGAGAAAGTTGTCAGATTTGTAGGTCAGGCTGCAGGGGCTGTTGTTAGGCAGACTAGCTCACAGTTTTACATATCACAGCGGTTTTATAATGGGCTAAACTTGATGAAGAGTGTTTGTTTGAAATTTCAAATGCATTTACCGTAATTAGCATTCTGTTTCTCTCATATTGCCATGTTTCTTTTGCAGATGCATTGAGTATTATCCCTTTGTTGTCAAATAGTCTTCACTCATTGTCTACAGTTGGCTGCTTTTCTTTCTTCTTAGTGTGTGCTTCATTTTCTCTGACATGCTGAGTTAAAATCTTAATTGATTTCACAGTGTTAGAGGTAATTGCAGAAGTGTACCCTAGTCCCATCTGGAGCTTATCAGAGCCTGACCCGGTTTCTGTGTGCTACGTTATTGCGTAGCTGCAGCTCCACTGGGACCTGCCCCCTCCTCGTGCTGATTAAGGGAAGAAGGCCACAGCCGTCCCGTTCTAGCCCAGTGCGACATATCCCGTCCCAACCTGAGCCTAACATCGCCTTATCCTGCTTCACACTGCCTGCTCCAGAGAACTAAAAGTTGCTTATTGTACACTTTACCCCTCCTTGTCTCACTGTAGGTCATTTGTTCTTCCTTCCAGTTTTGGAAAAAGCTTCCGGGTATATTTTGCCCTACAAAAAAATAATTATCTTATCTCCCTAATTCCCAATTATTATGCACAGGCTTATTTAAGAAAACGGATTAGATTTTCTCCCTTTTTTTGGTGGCTGCACCAGCAATCGGGGGGATGGATTTGAATGTGACACTCCTGTCCTCCGCTGCAGTGAGGGGGTCCTACACTTGGATGAACTGGGGGAGGAGAGAGCACAGTGCGGCTGTCATGTAAGCCGTCTCCTCTGGGGCCGCCTCTCGGTGCGCGCTGCTTCCTGCCTCAGGTAGAAGCCTCAGTGTTTCTGCTGTTGAGGCGTCAGGCTGATCGCTCTACTCTCCCTGCAGCTGAGAAATCAACGGATCCACTCTTAAAGCACTAAAATGGAGAAGGTAAGGTTTGTTTCTGCATTTTTTTCTATCTGGATTTTGACACAGATATAGATGTTTATTTTTGTGTTGCAGTTTCTAAATGTTCACTGTTGATCTTGAGATTGAAGCCCCTTAGGGCATTTTGGGCCTTTCTGTGCAGATTTGGCATGCTTCCTATGTTTATGTTGCTCTATCCGCCTAACAGATAGGTCAGATGTTAGGAATACCTGGAAGAGAATACAGGTTTTTAAAACTGGATTAAGTCCCAAGGCTGCTCTTAAATTAGTAGGAAGGGTCATCTGCAGAGAATGAATTTCCCCACAGGGATCAATGAGGTATTATTAAGGTAAAAATAGCTGCACTGTGCATCATCTTACTGGGTTTCTGTAGAAAGCTGCCATACTATTTTATTTAACAGATTCTTCAATACATCATAATGTTTAAATGCTGAGGTTTGGAAAATTAAATCAGTGTTTAACTGATTTTGCCTGACACAAATGATGCTGTAACTGTTGATCCTCTTCTTCTGACACTTTCTGAGGCATTTGCAAGCTTGAGAACAGATGACAACTCTTTGAAGTGTGATTTAGCACAAAGTGGCAACACAAATGTTTCTGACATATGCAACCTTGTCTTTCTATCACATGTGCCTCTTTGTGTGGCACAGACACTGTACATGTTTGAATGTGTGTGTGTTTCAGAGCTGCTCAGAGTGCTCAGTGCCGACTCTTGCACACAGCCTGTGTACACTCTGCAACAAGTGGTTGTGTTACCAGTGCACAGATGTGCATCAGCATCAGAGAGCCCCCACCACTTCCCAGTACACAGACATGCACCAGCAGCATAGGCCCGGTGCCCCCCCGTGCTCTGACCTGCACCAAAGAGGCTCCAGCTCCCTGCCTCCGACTGGACAAGGCAAGATATTTTCCATATTTGAACAATTTATCTCCTCCATATCCCGCCCAGTATGACAGATTATCAATAGGGCTCTATGTCAACACAAAGCTTGTTTTTGCTTCTTTGTTTTCCCTCTGGGGCTTTGTTTGTTTGTTAATCATGTCTCAGTAGGAACCATGGTGATGAATAATGCATGAGAGTGATGATGGTTGATAAAAGTTCCTGGAGATCTCTGCGTTTTATTAAAACCTCTCTTCAACACGTGGCCCGGATTCTAAGCTGCCTGCATGATTTTATTTTTGCTAATATTAGTGTTGCTATTTAAAGACCCTCAAGTATGGCTGGCAGCTTTGTTGCCAGCTGCTTTTGCAAGTGTATGTCGCTCAAGTTGTCAAACGATAAAGACTAAGTTCTGGACTTTATTGTGATGTGGGGATGTTACTGTTTGATTTGTGTACTTGTGAGAAAGAGCCGTGTGAGCGCGCTGACAGACAGGATGTGGTCAGTGAGATAACGTTGATGCACACAGGGTGATACTCAGCTCTTCACCACATGGAGGTGTGATAATGTGCAGGCAGGGGGGTTGGATGAGGTGAGGTGATCAGCGTAGAGCAGCAGGGCGAGTGTTCATTAGCCATATCCATCTATTGTTAGATAGATGTTCTGCACCTTCTACAGTGACCTATTTAGAAATGTGTGAGAGATACTTCTGAGGTGTGCATTAGTATGTGCAGTTGGTACATCAAAGGCATTGGACAGCATTGAAAATTGTTTCACTTACATATCATACATCTTTATCAAAGTCTCATTACAACCTCAACTTGCAACCTATTTCCTGCACTTGTATTTTTGTATTAACTTGCAGAGTTAGTTCTAATGATGCATGCCAATATAACTCATCACAGTTTAGTTGTTAGCCCCCTGTCCCACTTGTAGCACCATTGTAAATAGTCACAGACTGCTTATACTTTGAAAAGCTACATGAATGTAAAGACAAGAAGTGTATTGAGAGACTAACCGATTTCTTATTGTGATCGTTTGAAAAAATATGCAACTAAAACTTTATTATATACAATAATTATATTTATATACATTCCCAACAATGCATCCCAACATTCTCTGCATGATCTAATGATAAAAAACACATTTTCTAATTCTTTCAATTAGCCAAACCACACCCAAAAACTTACTGATTTTATTTCACTAGACATTGTGATAATATACATTTGATAACTTTTAACTTATTAAACTAGTTAATGTTTGTCTTTGTCCCGAGCGTCCTCCTCTGGCTGTTTGTGTGTTTTGCTTGCTGTCTGTTGCTAATGCTCACTCCTCTCTCCTCCCTCCCTCCCTCCCTCCCTCCCTCCGTCTGTCTTTTAGGCCCAGGGTCGTATCCTTGTTCCCTCCTCATGTGCCACTCTCACAGACAGGAGCCCTTGGAGCTGTTTTGTGAGTCATGTGACCTTCTGTGCTGTAGCAGCTGTCACCTGTCCTCCCACAAAAACCACAGGTCAGTCCTCAGACACAAAACACAAGGGCACTGCAGAGAAGGGCTAACCGCAGGTTAAAAACTTCCCCGCGCAACTTCAACTGCCGTGTCACTTTCATCGTCTGTATCTGCATACACTACCCTTGGCTCACCTAATACATATTAAGTATTCAGACGCTTTAGTTTTCTGTGATGTTACAGTACTGTATCTGCCTTTTGAGGTCACCTGAATAATGTCTTGTCCCCAAGGGAAACCATTGTGTTCTTCCTGCCCAGAGAATACATTAGTTGTGTTTCTGTGTGGTTGATGCTGTGATCTGTGTTCAGGGTGGTGCAGATCGGGAAGGCCCTCCAGGACCAGCAGTGGTTGTTTGAAAGCCTGGTGGTGCAGGTGGATGAGAGGAGGTCTGTGGTGGAGAACAATGCTAAGCAGATAGAGGACAGGTTGGTTTGAACTCTACAATCAGCGTCCCATTTCTTAGCAACTTCTGCCACACATGCTCAATAATTTAACAGTGTGAAATATAACGATCTAATGCATAAATTACCATCTGCAATGCTGCTCTGTTCTGCTTTTGGGATTTATTTTCGCCTTTCTGTCTTTCCAGACTTCATGGAGTAAAGATTGCACACAGGAAGGCAGAGAACCAGATTAAAATGGCAAAGATGATAATGATGAACGAGCTTAACAAACGAGCCAACCTATTAATAGAGCAACTGGAGGTAATTACTTTCTTTTTCTTTCCTTCTCATCGTTCAGCCAGCCATGAATCTACATGCAAAGAATCAGTAACCGCCGTGATGTAATCAGTCCTGAAAGCAAGCAAACAAGAACCCATAATAATCTGTCAAAGCTACTTAAACTCACATCTCAGGAACTGCATCTGTCTAAAAGAAAAGAAGGGCCATTGATTTCCCCCACAGTCCAGTATTGACTCTCTGTGTAGTGTGTACCAGTAATTACTGGATGCTTTTTCATGCGTTTTTCTTCGCAGAAAATCTCCGAGGACTTCCAGCAGCGTCTGGAGGACCAGCTGCAGGGGGCAATAGAGATATGTGGCCAGCTGGACCATGTTCAGAAGTTCATCACCTGGGCTACGACCCACCACTGCAGAGGCCCGGTGCTCTTCAGCAGGGCTCTGGTGCGTTGACAGGGCAAGCAGCAGACGGTCACTGTCCTATGTCCATATGGTCCTATGAGGAAGGAATACTTCATCTCAATTGCTTCTTTTTCATTTCTAAATGTTATAGATGTAAAGTTTACAAGGCACTACTCAGCTAGCGAGAACAGCTGTAAAATGTCCCCTGGGTTTCTAGACCCAGGGGAAACTTTTTTTTAAAGTTGCATCTGCTGAGACTTGAAAAACCACAAATAAAATAATGAAAAAGCAGGTTTTATGAACTTATGTAACATTGAGACATGCAGGGAGGGTTTAGCCAAATACTTTCAAGTCAGGACATCTTGGTCTTAATTTGGACTTTTTTTTGTAAGTTTCATGTAATATTTGTTACTTAATAGAAGAGTATTCCAAATAAACCTCATACTCTAATAGTTCAAAGGGGATGCTTTTTTTTAAACTTTAGTAATCTTAAACTTAGTGTGGGATTCGATCTCCAGCAGCTTTCCTTTCAGCAGTATAGAGAGGCGAAGTCCCTCCCCTTCCGGGGGACCTCCATTGGACCTTATTTCGGAAAAATCATGTATTGAAGTCAATGGAGAGAGAAAGATTATCTTTCGATCCCGTTTGAATTGTGCCACGAATTACACATATGATGTTTGTCAATTTAAAAGATAATTTTGCAAGTCAAAAAAATTAAAATGTGTCGTAAAACAATGAAGTACCACATTTTTTTGTGTGAACCGCTCAATTAACTACATCTCTGGTCTCGCACACGTCACCAAGATGGCCGCCACGTTGGTACATTTCACCTCTTTCTTTCAGAATGAGGCGAAAAGTATTAAAAGAGGTGAAAATCACTACAAGTCTGGGCATGTTGAGAGCTGTACATACACACAAGGCGAGTTTGTTGGTTCCGTAAGAGCCAGCATGCGGGACCGGCCTTACAAGGTTTCAGTGAGTAACACGAGTGTAATGTGTAACGTTAATGACATCTCTTATGCAACTCTGAGATTTGTAGTCTTTCTAGTTGCATAATTTTCATAGTCTTATATTTCAACAGTTTTATGACAAAGTGTGACTTTTTTGACTTGGAAATTATCTTTTAAATTGACAAACATCATATGTGTAATTCGTGGCACAATTCAAACGGGATCGAAAGATAATCTTTCTCTCTCCATTGACTTCAATACATAATTTTTCCGAAACAAGGTCCCATGGGGCGGAAGTAGAAGGGCGGGACTTCGCCTCTCTATATGGAAGTTTATGACACTCCCTTTACTTTTCACTCTGTAAAGCAGCTGGGTTTATAAAACACAATATTATTTTTTCAGATTTCTCTCCAGATGCAGCAACTTCTTGACTCGTCACTCCACTCAGACTCTGGGAGTCCTGTTAAGATAAAATTCAACTGGGATGCTAGTTACTGGACTAAGCAGATTTCCTCATTAGGTAAAAGGAATGTTATTAAAGCTAAATGGTTATATTTAGCTGTTGTATTACTGTTAAACTTAATATAATAAATCATCTATATGAGAATATCTTATTTTTTAGGATTAAGTGAATTTGCATAAGGTTTTTGAAAAATGCAAGCAAATGTGTTCATTTTTTTGAATTTGTTTTCAATGTAACTATATCTGTTATATCTTTTAAAAAAAAGTGTACATAGTTACCATCGTAATTCTCATAGTTGGAACAAATTATTTTCTGTTTCAATGTTTAAAAAGTGTGTTATTAATCATGTAATAATTGCATGATGTATTACATTCAAAAACAGAGTTTTTAATGTTGCTCTGCAGGCCAGCTGACTGTTGAAGGGGGAAACTGCACGTATCCTCAGGGCTTAGCCTGCTCCAGTATTCTCCGGCCTCAGCCCATCCCCTGCCTGTCTCTGCCGTCCGTGTGTCACAGAGGACGAGAGCCGGGCTGCGGTTACCAGAGCTGCTGCGAGCCCCAAATATGTTGCCTGCATGGCGTTCCCTCTCAGCCTGATATGTCCAGCCTGGAAAAAAGCCATCTGGAAGCCACGCTTTATAGATCCAGCTGTGTTCAGCCTGCTCTTATCTCTGCCTCCTTGCACCAGAGCCAGCAACTCCAGAAGTGCTGGGACCGAGAGAGTGTCTCACATTGTCCTCCTGCATCTTCACCTGTCCGGATCACAGGACCTATCAACTGCAGTCGAGGATCTACATCCCAGCCACAAGCTGTCGCCTCACAGCTCCAGTCTCAAACAAAATCTTATCTCTACCGCCAGCACCAGAGAGATGTTCTTCTAGACAGCCAGACTCAGCCGAGTGCAGAGCGCAGTGGGCCAGGCCAACGTCAGAGGAACCTGTCTACCAGCACTCTGCAGCAGGATCTCAGCCACACAGGCGTGGACAGAGGCCTGTTGACTGAAGAAGACTGGGAGGGGAGACGCAGAGTGGAGGAGGCTGGTGGACAAACGGCAGCAGTTGAGAGCAGAGAGCTGCTGGGTGTGGAGGTTCAGCAGGACAGGAGGGGGCAGAGTCCGGTCCAACAGCAGCTCCTTGGTCCTCCAGAGCTGAGGAGAGAGCTGCAGAGAAACAGACCAGCACTGAGACTCAGAGACCAAAGAGATGGCAGGGTGAGAGATAAAGTTAATAATAGACACCTACTGTACTTATACCGGATATTGCAATATCTTTGTTTGTTAAGCATAAACACAACATAATTCAAATGTTTAATACATTTGGCACAAACATGTACACTAAAACCAGTTAGCTTTGCTGGAAACTAAATCATTAGCTTTTGCTATTTCGAAAAAATTGAAATAGCAGTTTACATTTAGTCACGACACAAAGTCCATTTAATAGCTAAAGCTATCAATCATCAAACGATGCAAAATACATAAGGCAACCTTTATCAAAAACTTTGATATGCCAAAAACACAAATGACAGAGTAAATAAACAAATATATTTGTCATAGCTCAAATTAGCTGTCATGAAGGATAGGGGATAACTTTTCCGGAAAATGCAGCCGTTAAAACATTTTACATATCCACTTTTGCTTATTCGTTGTTCTTCTAAAATCACTTTTATATAGTTTTAGTGTTTGTAAAGCGACATAGTTGTGATCCTCATTTGTAAATCAGTCGTATTTGTTTGTGGTAAACATTAACACTACGATTATGTGTACCTTAGTCTTCGGATTTTTGTTTCACACGCTGTTCAGCAATGCTTTTACAGCCTCACACTAATTTGAAGCCAACTCCCAACCCATGACATGGTAAACCACACAACACTGTTTGTTCACACCTTTAAAAAACCACAATGTATCAGTCTCCCCGAGCAAGCGATCAAACATCTGTGTTTGATGCGAAATAGGTCAAACAAAAAGAACAAAGACAACAAAGTCTAATTTAAAAAAAGATTAACGTAGTGACACTTATGTCTAATCAAACGCCAGTGGTAAAATGATATACATATGGGAAGCTGTTATTATACATTTCTGCAATATCCAAGTTGAAGTGTTGAATTTGAGGCGGTAATCAGTTTTAATTAATATCTGTAAAAGACTGACACCAAAGGAGCGCTTTATTTTAATGCCAGAATGATCACTTCCCACAGTTGACAGCTAGCCTGAAAACAGATGGTGCAACAGAAATGTGCTCCTGCTTTTATGAAGGGAGGATGAAGGGTAAACAAAGAGAGGCTTTGACATTTAAAGCTGTGCTGTTCAAAGCAATGCCCAAAACCAGGAGAGCACTGTTCATCATAATCACACTTGATGCCAGAGGTTTGAGTAGCCATGTAATTACCCCCCCAAAAAACTCTCTAGGTGCATGTTTTCCAACACAAAGATGCATTATTTTTTCATTTTCAAGTCATACAACTTTAGAAAAGGACATAAAACCACTTGGGCACAGCCATTTATGTGCTTAACCTGTCATTAATGAGACGCTAAGGGAATAGAGGGAGCTGCCTGTTTGATTTCAGTTCTGTTTAGCACTCTAAGATAAATTCCTACACCCCTTCATCGTTCCAGAGAGAAGGATTATAGTCTATTCTCCCCCACAGTCTAACTCTGCAAACCTCTCCCAAGGGGCATGGATCAGGTAAGTGTTCTAATCGCATGATACTAAGCAGCACATGCCCGGTGTCAACCTGGCTTTATGATGGTTCACTAGCAAGAGAAAACAAAGAGGAAGGAGTGAGGTTTTTAAAAAAAAAAAACCCTAGTGTTTAATGATTTGTCAGCCCTCCTGCACGCTTGAGATGTTTGAAGAAGCTTTTACGGACATTTGCTTTAGTTAAATTGTAATAGAAGAAAAGGAAAGAGTGGTAGAAAGCTGGTTTTGTTTTAATAAAATGCCCCCACTGCACACCTGATAGTGAATTTACATATCATAATTGGTGTTGTAACCAAACCTTTCATTGCCTGTATAACTGTAATATATGCAGCTCTGCGCTTGTTAGTTGCTTAGAATTAGTCTGAGAATAAATAGGCGATTAATGATGTTTCATTCAGTGTCTGCTTGTGTGTGTGCTTGTGTGACACTCAGGGTTTTTTTTCACTGCACACATCCCACTCCTTTTCTCTCCTGTCTGTTGTTAAAGGCATAAACAGGGGTATCTGTGCATGTGATGCGGATTGGAAACCTGCTCAGTTTTGCCTGTTTGTGTTTTTGACAGAGCTCCACATCCCTGGAGGTGTCGCTGACAGCCCATGAGTGTGTATCTGATGTGCAGAGCAGCAGACTCAGCCCTTCTTTAGGGTGCACAAGGAGGGAAAGACGCTCCCAGAGCATCCCTGCAGAACTGGCAGCCCCGTCTACCAGCCCTCACTCTGAAAGGCCCACAGGATGCACTCACGGACTACAGGCAGGAACTGCAACTAAGGTAACCCTGCTGCAGAATACAAGCACACATGAGGAGGAAATGCAGCTCAGCCTTGATATAGAATAAAGGTGATCACTGATGTGGTTTGCCTTCTGTACGCGTAAGATCTGGCTTTGCAAAGGATTAGCAATAACAAGCTTTCTCTTGTCATAAACAGTTTCAATAAAACATTAAAATGCTACTCTGATTTAGGGGCCAAACTATTATTTTGCTGATTATCTTCTTTGACATTTAATTCATCTTTATGGAATGTCATGTTTTTCTTTTCTTTTTTTAAATGAGGTCCCAACACTTTCAAAAAATTCAGAGACTTCTCAAGAGCTTGTGTGAAGTGTGAGACAGAGATCAAGGATAACCCATGTTACAACATTGATACTTTCTCTAATGAGGACAAATAATTCACTTTGTACCCTGGCTTAAGGGTAGTCATATCTTAAAGGTGACCTATCATGCAAAATGCACTTTCGTACGTCTTTTATACATGAATATGTGTCCCCGGTGTTCCAGGGAACTCACCAAGTGTCAGAAAACACAACCCTCTCTATTTTCCTCCATACCCAAATCTCTTAAAAAGGGGCTGCAACGGATCTGATACAGACTGATCCAGATTTGAACACTTCTATGACGTCACAGAAGTGGCGCTACGGCTATTGGACCAACTCCACCAATCAGGAGGAGACAGCCACGGACATTGCCGTTCCAAGGCGCTGGAGACGCTGTAGTACATATGCCAGGCCTGTAGATGGTGCTGTTCTCACAGAATCAGCCCATGCAACAACATTGTTAAACTGAGCGAACTGAGGAATGGCTAAAATGCATGATCTGTTTGGTATTTTGAAAAATAAAAACTATAAATATGCCTTATATAGGTATGGTCCTACACCATATTATTCAAATATAGCATGATAGGTCCACTTTAAGCTACCGCTACCGCTTAAGATATGATCATCCAAACCCATGTTAGTTTAGAAATCCAGTTTTTCCAACCAATTTTGACAATATCACTATTTAAAATATCAAAACAATTCTGGAGCAAGTCTTTGTTTGGACAAATATGAGCATCATAATAAAAGAAACACATACTAATAAGGTTAAATATACTAATATGTTTTACATAATGTTTCTTTTGTTTTAAGTATGTCGGTATGGACCCCAGGCAGAGGAGAGCTTCAGATGGGGTGCTTTGTGTTGTGAAGGAAACCTCGCCTTACACAGCGCCCTCCAGAGGACACCGCTCTCCTCTATCCTATAAGACAGAGCCAGGTGCTGCTAAATACTACTTGCATAAATATTTAGCATACAATTATTTCTCATAATTATCATATCATAAAAATAAAGTGCAAAGTTTGTAAATACATGCTCATCACCCTTCTCTTTTCTAGATCATTCCTTTACATGTGTAAATGAAGAGATTGATTATGAGGCCAAAGAGAAAAGCAGGGCGACAAGAAACGACCAAAACAGGTGTGCTATAGTTGTCTAGTCAAACGCCTGTTATTATATTATAAAACCAAGGTTTTATTCAGTTCTTCTTTACTTGTCAACAGAGACGTTCAGAAGGACTCAGGAAAGCCCAGGGTCCCAGTGGTTTGCCTCGAGCGTCTCAAAATACTTGTGTCTCAACTCCCCCCACATGGACGACGGCAGAGCGACCCCTTACCTGCCAGCCGCACGGAGAAGAGTGAGACTCTGAGAAACTGGCAAGATGCAACACCTGAAGTATGTATTATTTAAATAAATACACTAGAATGTTTAAAGAAAGTAATGACATTTAAAATTAATTGTATTTATACGGTTTTCTTTAGGTGGTCATTGTGTTTTTATATGATAAACATTTGTTTTTCTTCAAATTCAAAGGACATCCTATGCCAAGTTATTTTAGATATTCAGCTTGTCATGTTCAGTCTCAATACTTTTTGAATACCAGCAGAAGTGGTCGAAAGTTAAGCAGTATTTCTTGTATGACCGTTTTTTGAGAACATTTAACTTAGGTTATGACTTCAGTAAGGTATCAAAAAATATTGCTTACCTTAATGTTTCGTACCTTTATATATGTTTGATATTGTTTTGGAACAATGGCTACTTATTCTCTAAGAAATAGAAATCACTAGAGATGAAGGTTAAAATTCTCTTGTTAGAGAATAATGTTTTTATTCTTCAAATCTATTTAACAAATTATGATTCAAGCATGTAAGACTTTTTCTCTTCTCTTCTGTGTTTGTAAAAATAGGGGATATCTGGAGGCTCTGAGACCACCAGGATCCCTCACTCCATTACATCATCACCATATGCACAGCGTAATCAGTCTACCACACACTTGACCACCAGTGAGTTTGACAGCCGAGGAAGAATCAGCTGTCGTAAGTCTGTTGACCCTAAATATATGCCACAGATATACTCTTCATTGGACCTGGACTCTGAATCTGATCCGAGATCAGCTTCAGAGGACGCAGTCATTTCCAGGGCTGATCCAGCCAAACAGCTAGACTCAGATGCAACACCGGATTCAAATGCAGAGTCTTCATCTGAGGCTGAACTTGAATATCTGGCTGAGGAGAAATCAGCAGGAGAGATTGGGCTCTGCGATGAGAATGATATCACTGGGGATTCAGAGCCAAGTTTTGAGTATGAGGCAGACCCAGAATCAGATCCAGCAGCAGGATCAGAGGAGGGCCAAGAGCTGGATGGGGATCCTGGAATAGAGTCAGACGTCCAGCCTGACTATGATCACAGTTCTCAGGCAGAGACTGACTCTGAGGCTGTGTCCGATCAGCCTGTAGACTCTCAGGGCTCGGTGGAGTCTGAGCTCGACGTAGAGTCTGAACCTGAGCTAACAACCGACGACCCCCAGCCGCTCCGCTCTGACCTGGAAGAGGACGCCCACGTTGGATCTGCCCAGAGGACACTTCTGATGGCAAACGCTGACGATCAGGGATGCTCTGAGGAAGTCCAGTCTGACCTCGACAATGCAGAGATGGAGAGCGAGGACTTCTGTGCTGTGTGTCTGATTGGAGGGGACCTGCTGTGCTGTGACCGCTGTCCAAAGGTTTTTCATCTGTCTTGCCACATCCCATCTCTACTAAGCTTCCCCTCGTAAGCTTCTTATAATTTAACCTGGAATTGATCCAGCACATTCAACATTATTTTCTCAGCTCTTCTTAAACCTTTTGTTTGAAGCACTTTCGTTAACCTTTCTTTTCCTGTTCAGAGGTGACTGGGTGTGCAGCCTCTGCAGGGACGTGGTAACGCCCGAGGTTGAGTATGACTGTGAGAATGAGAGAACATCTGGAGAACACACATCAGCACATGGACCGCCTGCATGTGACCAGAGAGTAGGTCATTTATTAAGTACTTGTAACAATGCTCTCTGATTGTGTTTGTCTTCATTCAGAATGATTTTCCTTTATGTTTGCTCAACTGTAGAAATGTGAGGGGCTGACCCTTCTGATCCTCAGTAACATCCTGAGCTCTCCCTTCCATGAGCCCGTCAGTCCACTTGTGAGTAATCACCCGTTTAATTACAGATCAGTTACAGAAAAGGCTAAATCATTTTAATAATCTCATTTATTTGTTATAACTCTCACAAGAACATAGCAGCATCATGAGGAGTTTTCCTGATTGTTTCGGCAAACATAAACACACTTTGCTGGTATATCTGTCACACAATCGCATTGAGTGTTTCCTTGAGGCCTGACAAACTCATGAATGTATCTGCTTCCCCATTAAACATTTGCAAAGCTGATTTTCAAAACATTAAATGTTTGCTTGAATGTGCATTCTTGTATCCTGAGTGATCCAAACAGTGGGATCCCACTCATACAAACATTGCACAATAGCACTGCTAGTGGTTGATAACTCCAGGGTACCTTTAATATTGATAGCTACGGTTCAGGGTAGTTAAAAAGAAACTGCAGTTAATGAAAGACACTATCAGGCCAATGGTTCATATCTGCATTGCCATTATGTCAGCATATTGAATTCTTTGGAGGAACTAGGATACCTGGTTTGGATCTACAAATATATGGTGTCCCATTTGTTATAGCATATACATAATGCAATCTATGGAGCATTTATTTGATACATTTTGAAGGCAGGGAACTAAAGTGTCTGTGATTGAAAACAGTCTCAAATGTCTGCTTTTTCATGCAGGCTCGTCATTACTACCAGATCATCAAGAGGCCCATGGACCTGTCTGTGATCAGAGCCAAACTCAACAAGAGGAATACTCGTCATTATAACTCACCAGAACAGTTTGTTGCTGATGTCTATCTCATGTTCCACAACTGTGCAAAGTTCAATTATGTAAGTTGAAATGGATGTCCTATATGTATTTACTCACTTTACAGTTTGTCTTAATGATAAACATCATGAGTCAGTACTTAACAAGCACTGATTGGAGTGTTATAGCTTTTCTCTCTCTGACCACAGCCTGACTCTGAGGTGGCCCAAGCAGGCCGCAGCCTTGAGGCGTTCTTCACTTCCAAGCTGAAAGACGTTTACCCGGACCGAGTTTTCGTCGTGGCCGAGGCAGACTCTGACAGTGATGAGTACGATGAGGCCTACAGGACGGCAGAGAGCGGATTCCCCTGGCCAGAGCGGAGAGAGCAGTGCCACAGGAAGAGAAAGAGGAGACACTCTCTCAAGTCCAGGAGACAAAACCTCTGACCAGAGGGGCACGAAATGCAACCATGGACACAAATAAGCTGTATATCTGGGTAATTGTACTGTTTTTTTATTAACTAGTCTGTGGGGCCGTGACAGTGTCTGTAATCGATTTGTGGTTAGCTATAATATCACAGTGCTGTCATTGGATGGCAGCAAGATATACTGGAACAATACTTCAACTATAATGCTAAAGGTGGAGCAATTATTATCCCTGCAGACTTTAACTATTGCTATTGAATTATGTTGTGTCTGCAATTATAGTTTGAACCTCAGCAAAATGTAACATTGTTTCCAACAAAGAAAATAGAAAGAAATAAGACCAATCGGAGCAGTAGAGAGGTTACAAACTGATTAAAAACCGCTTCAGTTACATGCTATATGCTACACATTAGAGTTTGATGGCTTGCTTCTGCAAACGCTAAGATGATGCTGTAACACTTTACTATAGTATTATATTTTGGCTGTTCATGATTTACTTCTGCTGCGCTAAACATATAATTTATGATTCACTTTCAGACCTCCTAAAATCACATAACTGATGTTATATACTATATTTTACAAGGAGGGTGAGGATTATTGTGGATGTTTTTTATCTCACTTTGCGTGCTTATTATTTCTTTTTTTTCTAAGTGAGCATAGCTTTGATTATACACGGCACTTTGAACCTTTGCTACTGTATGGGTAAATACTTATTTTATTTTACTATATTTGTCATTTTAATGACTTAATGGTTGCAGGCAATTATCATAGGTTGGATTATTAATATAATGATGCATCTCAGTAGCTTTTCAAAAAGGCAGCAATGAATATTGTAGGCTTTGTCTTTTTGACCAGAGTGATGCAGAATGCGAGCGATTAATGGCACTATAACCAGTGTTAGAACTCGTGTAAGTTCATGTTGTTAGAGGATTTAACATCCGGATGAAACAACCCAAGACATTTACATTTTTTTCTTAATGAAATTAAGTTTTTGTATTCATTATGTAAGCGTTATGTTCTGATGTGTTTCAGCAAAAATGTTGTTCTTCTTTATTATCTAAATATCTCAGGCTTAGTCAGAGAGTCAGGCATTCATATTATTCAGTATTAATGGTTTGTAGATCCACACTGTTGAGAGAAAATACATTTTATAATACACACTGTTGTAGAGCATTTCCTGTTTTTAAATAATGTTTACTTGCTTCCTGCAGTTACATTTCAGTTGAATTTAAGATGAATGACTGCACAAATTATTGTCTGTACACTCCTTGGTCATTGTCAGGGAGTATGAAAAGAAGTAATACAGTATACGGTATGTAGTGTTACTTCTTTAAATGAATACATGTAGTACTATTTCCTATTATATAAGAGTTAATGTCACTGTTATCAAATGTCTTTCTTCCTTTTTTACTGTAACAGTCAACTATAAATGCAACATATATTATTATCAATAAAATAAATTCAAAGAATTCAAGTGAAAATATATTTGATTATCATTTTCCTTTCTGCTATTGTAAATCATTATATGTTTCAGGAGAAAAAAAATGGAAGAAACAGTTTTATCATTTACAGCACCACATAAACTGTAAATATGTATATTTTGTATACAACCAGAACTCAGGATTGCAGCCATTTGAAGTTGGACCTAAAGGTTTGGCAAGAGATTTTTTCAGCTTCTTTCCCAAATATCCACAGAAGCAATATCATGCAAATGGTTTAGGATTACCCTTTATTTGCTTTGGGAGGAGACGCATCTCCAGTAGTTCAAAAATATGACATTTTCCTGCAGATCATAAATTCATTTCAGCACCATTTGTTTATAAACTTATATTAAGGTCTTTAAATTTGGATTAGATTTTTCCATTACTCAAAAGAGTCCAAGCAGGTTTAGGATTGTGAATAAAACTCATATCTTCCATCTTCTAATCTAATTTAACTGTGTCTTCTCTGATTAATCTTACTGATGATGATGATTGAAGTATCCAGAGCCAATATCGCTCTCTGAGAAAGAGTAGAGAGATAATAAATCCAGTGTGTTTGTTTTGGATGATAAAACGGTTTCTGAGCGAAAGCACCAGAGGCCCCACTGGAATTTGTTATTGTAGAAAGCTGCAGAGGATGATTGTGCAGATTTTGTAGCAATCATTCCAACATGGCAAAAAAAAGCATTTATATGCTCTTATTGTCAAATGCAACTTTTCATTTTAAAATGAGCAATACCATTTTTATGAAACAGAGGCAAATAAACAATTTAAGACAATTCTGAGCACAGAAGAATATACAGAATGAGTTATAAAGTAGGCCAAACGCCCTCACTAAAATAAAGTAATGCTTACATCATTATATGTCATATACGTGTTGGGTCTGTTACAGTGTCATTATGATTTAACATAGTTTGTTTGAGTTGACTTGTTTACCACAAACAAGATGAAACCACAAGCTAAAAAAATGTGTTCAGAAAAGTCCTCATTGCTTCTAAAATAATAATTGACAAATATTAAAAATAATAATAATAATACAGAGGTTTTAGCCTTAGTTTTAAACCTGCTATGACAATGCACTATACAAGAGTCAAAGCCCAAACATTACCCACAGAAATAAAAGAGAGTTCATTTCTTTCAAAAGTAGAATTATGAGGTCATATACAGTGCCTTTTTGTAAATACCACTGAAGGCACTGAACTACACATTATGTCACTGAGATATGTACATGTACTTCCAAAGCAGACCGTATAGCTGTAAGAAAGTTAGAAGTGCTGGAGGTGAGAGGGGGACATTTGGGGACTTTTTTGCTCAAAAATATGGCCTTCAAGGCTTTCCCATCAGGCCGTTGTTTATGACCCTGACCTGTAACCATCCGTCAACCTGCCATGATTGGCAGAGCTCTGGTGGGGATGCAACCAGCCTGAGGGGTGGCACCTCCTTGAAGACTTCTCTCAGGGCATACAAATCTAATTATGGTTTTGGCAAGTTTGCTAAGCCACCAGGAGCAATCCATATCTTCTATCTTTAATCTTTTTGACACTTGCCTCTGTTTCTTTTGGCCTGCTTTGAATTTCTTGACCTTAAAAACCTTTGTTTAAAGCTCAAAAATGTTTAAGCCATTTATCAATACTTTAAATTAAAAACAAACGATATGCTCTCAAACATTTTTTTTTTATCCGTTTGTGTAAGGCATTAGAGGAGCACCAACAAGTAGATTTTTGGTGACCTTGCTGGCTCTGCCTCACGTTTTGAAAATGAGTAGAACAATGTTTCATCGCATTTAAAAGTATTTTGTGAGTGTGTCTCAAATTTAAGGGGAATAGTTTGTAATTGTTCTTAAAGGTGGGGTAGGTAAGTTTGAGAAACCGGCTCGAGATACACTTTTTGTTATATTCCATGGTATGCTCTTAACATCCCTATAGCAATGAATATCTTAAGTGCTTTGACAAAAAATCCATACAAAAATGTCATCTGTGGAAGCCGTAGTACTGTAAAAAGCACGACCAATCATCTGAGCCGGCCCGCCTAAAATAACTGGATGGCCTACCTGCCTGTCAGCCTTCCACCTGTGCACAAACTTATCTCGTGCCCTCATTGGTCATGTGCGCGTTCTTGTGTGTTGGAGGAGGGGCTCTGTAAGGAAGTAGCAGATTTCTTCCGGCTGGTTTCTCCAAAATTACCTACCCACCTTTAATTTCACAAAATTATTTCATGCAGAAAATCTGTCTTAGACTTAGTTATGCAATAGAAAGGGGGGATGTATCTTATAAATACATTGATTTGTGTAGAAAGGAGAGTTTATAAAACAAATCCCTGGTGCACAGGCAGTTTGACATCAAGTGATTCAACATTCATTGTTTATTGAAAGACACAAAAACATCTCTCAATGGTTTTTTTCTTCTTCTAAAGAATAAGTCAAAGGTGTTATATGATCAATGCTTTGGTCAGGTGGCATTTTGCTATGTTTTATTCTCGATTAAGGTTTGTGACCTTTTAGTCTGCAGTCCTGGAGTAAAACATTACAGGATAGGATTGAGATACTGCTGTGACCTTTGGTGAACAATGAGGAGGGCAAACAGAGAAGCACTGAGAGAAAAATGAGATCTGACTAGGGAACAGTCTTTGAAATCAAAGTTCTGAGTCCTTATGTGAGGATGCTGAAGCTTTCTGACGAATCAAGGTCAACAGACATGCTACATTTGAACCTTAACATATGCTGGCATTTTATAGTCTGTGGGTTCATTTTGCAACTCTAAAATGTTTGTTATATCATAGCTTTCTAGTTATCCAACATCCTGATTGTCCTTTTCTTTCTATCTTTTGTACTGTATATACTTTGGGGAGATGTGGGGCTTGTTATTCTCCACACATGTGTCTTATAACCTGTTTGTATCATTTTATCTTTTTTTACATCGGCGCTTGCAAACCTTGTGTAGTTCGCTGAGAAGGGGCGGTACTCTGAGTAGGGACGTGTCGAGGTGAAGCAGCTCTTCCTAACACTAGCCTATGAAGTTCGTAGAGTGCAGAAGAGAGAGAAGACGAAGGAGACTTTAACAGGTAATTTTCTTAAACCTGCATGAATGAAATTAAGTTGGTCTTGCTGGGAGTGAGGGTGCTGGTAAAACAGGTGAGCATACTGCTTATATTATCCTATATCTACATGTCTGACCTCTATTTAACTTATACATTTCAGTATAGGCCTACTCCAAAATTAAAATGGTTTATACGTCATCGAAGAAACAAGTTGAAGCCTTGGGAAATGTCCAATTTCTATATTATTATATTTATCTGCTACTTTACAATTTACAATCTCGGGGTAAGCAGATGAACATCCAATTTCAAATGTCAATGTTCTTACTGTTATAATCTCCCTATAGCTTTTCTGGTGAGATTCCTGACAAAAAGTATTATTAAAGAGCGTTATGTCATACTGCTTTCAAAGGTTTTACAATGTGTTTTTTTCAGCCTCATATTTATTATGTTTTAGCAATTTACGGTGTCTGAAAAAACAATTTTTCAGTCTTTTTTTCCTGTGATTTAAAGGTCCCATGTCATGGCTATTTCTGCTGATCATATTTCCATTGTTGAGGTCTACTAGAATAGATTGAAATTGTGCAATTTTCCAAAATCACATCGGTTTCTCATACAGCACCTCTGTATAGGATGTGAATTCACTCTGTCCTAAACGGCTTGTTGGAGCTCCTGCCCCCCCGTCCCCTCTCTGTGAGCCCAGTGTGCTCGGATTGGTCAGGACTTTGCGAGGCTCGTTACGAGGCTCGTTGCTGCTCGCCGCTGCTGCGAGGAGCGGACAGGTTTCCGGGTCGGCGATACAGCGACAACAAGCGGAACTCATCCTGAGCACACACAAACATTCACAGCCGAAGTAAAAACAATAAGTGTGGCGTGATGTTGAGTAAGAAAAAGGTTTATAACGCTGTGAGAATGGGTCTGCGGAGAGCATTTCTCCACGATCCCAACTCGTCTATTACCAGCGTTCAGGTAGCTCTATGCAAGTCAATGGGGACTCCCTGTTAGTTAGCCAAGGGATCCTGGTGTGGGAGGTGCTCCGTGCGGATTGGTCCATTTGGGCCAATCCGGTCATTTGTTGTTGATTTGGGTGCTCACACGTCACAGAACCCAGGAAGCAAACAATGGAAAATGAGAAATCTCCAACGAGGCGTTCTGGGGCAGCATAGACAGGTATTTTCTGTGTCAGAGTTTTACTCGCTACAGGGTGTACTTTGAGGGTTTTTGACTCTGCAGACCGTTTACATGCATAAACACCTTCATAACACACAAGGGGACAGGTAATAACCGGAAAAGCATGACATCAGGGTGCGAGGGAGTGCGGTCGTCTTTCAACCAGAAGGTTGTGGGTTCGATCCCAGCCCATGCAGTCAACATGTCGATGTATACTTGGGCAAGATTTTTAACCCTGAGTTGCTCCCGGTGGCATGGCCAACGGTGTTTGAATGTGTGTGAATGTTAGGTCCTATAGAGTAAGGTACACTGCTCTGTATGAATGGGTGAATGACATGTAGTATGTAAAGCACTTTGAGGGGTCTTAAATACTGGATAAAGCGCTATATAAGTACAGTCCATTTACCATTTACATCGGCCCTTTAAATCAGTGATTTGCATATTTTACCATCACACAATGTTTACCTGAGAACTGTTATATAATGACAGTTTGCAAAGGCGTATGCAATTTCAAACATCTTCACTTTTGGTCTAAAAGAGTTGGCTTGTTTGTGTTTGCCCCCTATGAGCAATCATGCACACATTAATTAGTCATTGTCCCATAGCTTGACTAAACTGGCACCATAGTGTTTAGTTGTGGCTATTGTCTTCAGTACTATACAACATTTATCAGTTTATGTTTTGGTTTAAAATCATACCCTGTCACTGAGAGCACATTTTAAAGATTTGGTTGCCGTTATTGCTACAGAAGACTACACAAATGGTTTTCTTTACCTCTCTGTTTTTACTTGTATTGACTCCAGACTGAGTGTCATATAAAAGGATCTTTGTGACTTGGCTGCATACTATCAAGCCTCTAATTAACTGTCTCTTTTGGCACACTGCTTGGTCATTTTGCCAAATGTTTGACCATTTCTCTCATAGCTTTTGAAGTTTATTTTCATTTTGGATTGTATAAGTGGAAACTAACAGCACCTTCAATAACAAACATGGTAATTATCGAAGGTGCTCTTTTCATGTAAATTGAAAAGGGATCAAATATAGACAAATAATTGCATTTTACTAAATGTTTGCAAGATGGCAAAAGTGGACAAACACTAGCAGCTAAATAGACTAAAATAGACTGTAATAGAATAACTGTTTGCAGAGAGGTATACAATTTCAAACATCTTCACTTCTGGTCTGAATTAATTGGCTTTTTGCCCCCTATGAGTAATCATGCACACAGTAATTACAACAATCATTGTTCCATGGTTCGACTAACCTGGCACCATGTTGTGTGCATTGCCTCTTATAAGAAATATGTTTTATTTACTGTGTTGAACTCTCCATTTGTGTTTGAATATTTATCGATAAGCATTTGCTTTCTAGCATATTGCACTTTTTAATATAACATGATGATTTTACTTCTTTGCGGATTCTTTATCTCATAAAAGGATGTCCATTGATTGCAGACAGTTTAATTTGGTTATATTTTATACATGTGCCCAGGCTGGAATAATATGTTTTGATAATAAAAGGATCATTGATTTTAGGTGTAGAATGCTTCTGTCGTGTGCAACATGTAATTGAATGTTTTGGTTTAAAGGTTTATATAACAGTACCCTGTCACTGAGAGCACACTTTAAAGGTTCGGTTGACATATTTGCTACAGCAGACTATGCACACATGGTTTTATTTTAAAAACGTTTACTTTTATTGATCAAAGAGTCTTACTGTTGGAAAGGATCCCTGTGACTTGTCTGCTTACTGTGATGCTTCTAATTAACTGCCTTTTTAAATGTTTGACAATTTTTCTCATAACTTTGTTATGCTTTTCATTAAGTTGAAAAGGTACCATATGACTGAAACCTTTGATAGCTTAACTTGTCAGGTCTTTGAATAAACACATGCTGTGTCAGAGAGGAAGCAGCAGGTGTTTCCTGTGGGAGCCAGTGAACTGGGCAGATGGATTTGTAGTGGTGTACAACATCTTTGACTGACTGTCCTTCCTCAACACCCAAAGCATCCTGCCACAGATCAAAGAGATCTGTAAAGGAAGAGTGACCACAGTCTGCTGAGAATGAAGCCAAGAGAGGACTTAACTTTGATGCGATAATGAGTCGCATTCCTGAGATGAATGTTTGCCAGCATATCATGAGAATCAATGTTGTATGCTTGGAGTGAGAAACTGCATTTCAACATGCTGTACTAGAAAGAGCAAAACAATGTGAAAGCGAGCACAATGGGTTGAGGACATTTTGACTTTGGATTCATAAAACCTCAAAACACCTTCAATTATTGACAAGCTAAGTAACCCTGTATGTGTTATATCCACCTCTCATTTAATGCTTTCTGAGAAGGGATAACATATACATAAAGAATTGCATTTTATTTAATGACTGTGGATGAACAGTGGCAGCTGGAGAAGATGAAACCAGTTGAAAATCATCAATAAGCACTCAATATGTGCAATAAAGCTTACATTATATCCACTGTCTTGTCAAAGTTTAGTAAACATTTTCTACATTTTAATTACAAAACACAAATTTGACTGAAATAGAAGGACATCAATTACCTAACACCATGCATTTGTTTCTTGTAGGAAAAAAAGAAGTAGCAACATCCAGCGGACATACTGAAAAGTATAGTAGACCACATTTAAATATGGGTTTCTGGGGTGCAATTAAATGTAATGCCAAAATGAAGTTAAGGTTAGATTTAGTAACACCTAAAAAAAAAATTGTAACAAAACTAGAGAATATTTTTCACAATATTATAACTCTGGGAGAAGAGCCACTCTCCAAAAAATAAATACTTGTTGCTAATAATACTTCTCTAGGCTGCTTTTAATCAAGGATCTTCATTTGCAATGGAATCTTATCTGTGTTATTCACACTTTTACATTAAGCAAATGACCTGAGCATCTCTTCCACCAATGCTACATTTACACTCCCAAGTACTCAGTTTTGTCCACTAGATGGAGACTAAGGACCAAGGAAAAATCCAGGTGTTCACAGGGAAAAGCGAGTTCCTCATTCGCTTGTATGTAAGATAAAAATAAGGCCAATGTGGACGTTGTACATTTAGTGAAAACACTTTAGTGGTCACTTTTTATCGTAACGTCAGCCTACTTCACTTTGGTCGACGACACACACGAGCCACCCGGGGCGCTGCAAGCCTCTCAATAAGGAGAAACCCTGTCCATTCATTCATTTTAGTTTTGTCCCTCCTCGCTTCCACTAGACACTCTGCGAAAAAGTTTTAGCGTGAAGACGACCAACCTGCTGAATGGAAATGATCCTCTCTATGAGGTAAGACACTTCAGTGTAATCTTCTAACAGCAGCAGTCACACTGAAGGCTAGCAAACCTTTTTAAGGCAGTTTTAATACAACAGTACATGATATAAAGCAAAAGCCTGTTCAACTCCGTGTTTCGTTGCCATGACAACTTGTAGCTTACCTAAAAATGACTGCCAATCTTCAAACTTTCTTTTCATATTTCATTTTAATAATATGAGAAGCGTTAATGTTTTTTGTTGGAACATTACACGACACAACACGAGATGTTTGTCAGAATATCCCAGGCTTTATTACATGTTTGTATTTAAGTTTTAACAGGCGTAGCTATCTCTAACATTATTAGCTTAGTGTTACATGAGGGATTGAAGGCTCGATTCACGGTTACTGTAAACGTGTCATAATCATTAAAGAGCACTGTTAGGTTAACTAACTAACTAACTAACCTGATTAGTTAATGTGACAATAGAAAGAGCAGTTGATGTCGATTGTGTCATTATAACTTATGTTCACAGGTTGAAGAAGTACAGTACTCAGGTCTTGTACTCGAGTAAACGTAGAAATACCAAAGTTTAGGAATACTCAGTTACAAGTGAAAGTCCTGCAATCAAAGTGTTTCTCAAGTACAGAAGTATTAGCTCCGAAATATACTTAAAGTGCCACAAGTAAACGTACTCAGTCAGCAGTTTGGGCCATTTTCTTATAATATGTATTATACGTTTTGGTTATGACTATAGATGCATTAATGTGTTTATCAAAGCTAGTAAAACCTTGAGCTAATTTTAATTACTTTGTATACTGCAGGGTAGCTTGTGGATTTACTCCAGGTGTAACTAAACTCTTATTTAAGTGTTGGTTATATTTCATATCATTAATCCCAATCTGCTGAGTAACCAAAGGTACTACGTAAATGTTGTGGAGCAAAAGTACAATATCTACCTCACAATTGTAGTGCAGAAGAATCACAAAGTAACCTAACATGGAAATAGTATACTCAAGTAAAGTACAAGTACCTCAGAATTGTACTTAAGTACAGTACTTCAGTAAATCTGCTGTATAAATCACAACCGTTTAGGTTGTCCTGCATATGTTGTTCTAAATGGTTAAATCATATTTTAGTAACTGTTATTAGCATGACGGTTGGACATTGAATGATTTATAACTAAAGGTGTAAACATCTGTGTGTGGTGATATGAATGTGCTGAGTTCTCTCCAGGATTGTCATTGAAATGAATTGGATTTGTTCTTGTTTTTGCTATGGCCTACATTTTTCTAGATGTCTGCCTTCCTAGCTTCCCAAGGCTGAGCCCAGCAAGGGTAGAGATTAGCCTTAACCAGGATTAAACCAATGAGAACATTTGAATGTGTTGGCCCTTATCTCCCAGCAACATGTGTGCTCAGAGCAAATGGCAGAATTTGATCTTTTCCTTCTTTTTGGCAAAGCATGTTTTCTTGCCAATAGACACTTATCAAACATGCCCATTGGAGACAGGAGGAATTATTGGAGCAGCCTTTAAATGATTTGTTTGTAGGGACACTACATGCATTACTTGTTTGCTGAGTGTAGGAATAGCAACAGTTTGGATGTTTTCAAGTGGCTTAGGTCAATGTATTACCTACTGTAGATTGCAGTGGGCAGGCCCCCATTCGGAGAGGAAGACAGTAACTGCAAGGAAGTAAAGGAATGTACTGCAGTGAACATCATTTTAAGTGTATGTTATATTTTGCATATTTCCCTGACTATATTTTGTTGAAGACAGCTCTTTCTGACAGGAAACGGAAGCCGTTATATCCATCTATGCCCTCATCAATGACAAAAACATAAATATAACCTTGTAGAACGCAGAGTTGGTGATTATTTTATTGTATACATCCTTTATTTAGCTTTAGGTCTTAATAAGATACAATAGTTATTCTCTCTTCTTTACTTCCAGACTGCGCCCACTGCAATCTACTGTAGTTCATATTCTGACTATGGATAAGAACCTTATACAATCACCCTTCAAACCATCCCATGATCCCTTTAAAGTCCCTCCCTGTGTCCTTTCTGTAGTCCATCAGTGTTCTGGTATGTTTTAACAGCTCTTTAGTGAGTCTATTGTATGCTTTAATGACTTAATTTTGATGTGTTCTCTTGGTATATTACATTTAGACCACAAGCTTTGATAATCTCTCTGCATAACATTAGGAGTCACCTCATAACTTAGTGGGCTCTATATTTGCATTCTAAACATGCAATTTCTTGCCTCATCAGGTAATGTAATTCCACGCTTCATTAGGACTGTGAAGTTTATCATTTGTCATCAAAGCCAAGCTGTCAATAAATAATTAAGTTTCACATGAGGAAAATGTAATATTTGGGCTCAAGCAAAACGGATGGCAGTGTACATTTTAATTGCAGTAAGTAAGATTCTGTTTTTGTGAGATTTTCAGGCTTTATTTTAGCGGCTGCTTGTTACAGCTTGAGGCACCATCATTAAAGACTCTCCTAAACCTAATTTATTCTGCTATTTATTCAAAAAAAAGAAAAGAAAGGCCATGTAGAATGAACTAAAGTGTGCAATATGTTGACGTTATAGTTGAGATTGAAAAATCGTTACCATTTGCACACTGTAGTCTCAGCAACATATGCCAGCTCTATCTAGGATACTAGATCTATATATATGATATATCTAATACTGACAAAGGCCTCTTAGAATTGGCATTAATGCTGGAAATAGTGATTATTTCTATCATCGATAAATCAGATTTGAACAGTTAAGTCTATAAAAGGTCAGAAAAAGGGATTAATGGTTGTTTTTACAAAATTGTCAGAATTGTGTTGGTCCCGTTCAAAAGTGTTATCGTGTGACATGTAAAGAAACCTGCAGTCTTATAGGGACTAGCAGTCTAACATGAAGTGTGGGATAAATGAGTAAACATATATTACCTGAAAGACAAGCAGTTTTAAAGGTTACACACGATCAGAGTCATCCTTTGTGTGTCCGTGCTCTCTTTGTTCCAAAGTGACATTGATTCTGTGTGCTAAGTTCCTAGACAGTCTCCCACTCACTCCCGGTCATTAGGCACACCACCTATATTTGTTCACTCAGTAGTGTAAATAAACAAATTGCTGTCTGACAGAATGATGGAGAGATAAGGCAAGTATGGGCTTGACTTGTGATGAACCGTCGGCTCTAATTACTTCCTGCTGAAACTGGAGATGAGACTCAATGTAAAGGTGGACCGCAGCCCGTGTTTCTTTAGAGTCAGGGTGTATACTGATGTTTGCTCATCTTTCAGCGTGTGACTGAACTAAGAATATTATGGTTTGACATTGTTGATTTGTCCTATTATGTACTCATTGCGTAGCCTAATCCTTTTTCTTGGGTCAATCTGCCATGTAAGTAGAGATGGAAAAATGAGATTCAAGCACATCATTTGTTGTGTTTGAGCCAATCGAGTCAGCTGAAAGGAGATTAAGAAGACTTGATTTAAGGAGGTTCTGGAATTTCACTTTATCACTTTGGATGTAGATACCTGGACTGAGTATTAAGGCCTAATGGGGGACTTGTGACAGGTGGCACTGAGCCTTGCCCACACTTGAGGTTTTATAGCAATGCATTAATTCTTTGGTGCTTTTAGATTCTGATCATGTATTGGTTAATTTCCATCCTCTAGCACTGTAAGTTCTTAGTTTAGGTTTCTGATTGGTTTCAACCTTCAGTGTAAAGATTTTAAGTTATTAAGTTAAAAAACAGACCCAAGTGTTTAATGGATATAACCTGAAGTTTGAGTTGTAGATGTTCAGTAGAAACACAGGTCTAGAAATTGCAGAAAGATAACCCAAGGCTTAAGCAATTCTAAACCTTTGTCTGTTAGTGAACCTTTTAAAGGTCAGACTTCTCACCCTGACCTGACCCTGATATCCAATTTCCTTTGCATCTCGGAACCAGGGGCTAAATAGCAGACACCTTTGTCTTGGAGACACCTGACGTGCACAGGACCCTCCTCTTTCACTCACTTCCAGTCCCCAGTGATACACTCATCACATGCCTCTGTCTTCCACAAATGAGCTGTGATTGAGGTGATTGGAGTTTCCAGAGGCTGTCACATTCGTTTTGATTGGGAAATAGACAGAAGATAATGGGAGAGACAGGCCTGTTATGAGAGCCCTGTCAGGGCTAAAATAATGCATCAGAGTGAAGAGGTTAAAGACACCGCTTCCTTGTTAATAATTAATTGCTGTGCATGTGGTGGATCCACTTCATCGCTCCCAGTCATCACTTGATAATTGCTTTACATTTAATTTGGCTTTAGAGACTGTTTTTCAAACTGCGTAAATTGTGTTTAAAGTTAATATGGACTCAGACTAAGACAGAAGTTTAGACATAAACCGGTAATTAAAAAAAATGACAAGTTAGAGTACAGGAAATAAAGAAGATTCAATGATCCTGCACTCTGGTTCTTAAAGTTTATACCTCTGGAACTAACTTTAGGAGCTAATTAAAACAAATATTCTCTTCAATGTGCTGTAATTAAAACTAGGCTATGTTGTTAATGTCTTAATGCTATTTCAAAACCAGCAGCAATGATTGCTTGTACTGGAGAGCACATGATTTGTTTTTCTTGTAATGGCTAAAATTATATTTTGGGGTATGGACAGAAACATGTGATTTTGGTATACTGTATTTCTGCAAACATTTTATTCTCCCAGTTGGCACTGAAAAAATTGGGCCTAGTAAGAAAATGTCTGGGTTTTGTCTCATGTTCATTGCAATTGTAATATTTTGGGATTCGGCTCAGTCTTTGAAAAGTTAAAGTGGTGATACTTTAAAGCCAGCTAGTGATTAACCAAAAGCTCTTATGATTAGGAAAGATGACGGTAAATTGGGTTGTAAAAAAAAAAAGAACGTGTTGGTCTCCAATAAATACTAGATTTTCCCTCTCCATGATATTTCTATTGAAATGAATAATAGTGTCCAAGAGTAGCAGTTATCATTTGAAACATGACTTTTCTTTATTGACAACCTATCATCGTATGGCTCGACGAGACATTCCAGATGGATAATGACTGCCCTCTCCTTTATCTCCAGATGACACGAGCCTATGTTGGTGGATAAGGCATGAACATGGTGTCCCCCTGGACCAGCAGGGACACACTGGAGAGGAATGTGCCTTTAATACGCCTGGAGGACGACGCTGACCTCAGGGTATGGATACTGCAGTCCAGTGTTGGGCCACCACTGAAGATCTCACTCACTGGTGACCTCTAGAATAAACTTACCTGGACCAGAAGAGGATCAAACTTCAGTTGCTGCTGAACAAACCCCTTCATTGGGGAATTTGACTATTCTCTTTACCAAATCCAAAGCAGCCAGTGCTCAGCCTTGCATGCACACAGATAATGATCAACTTAATTAGACCTGAGATTGAACGAACTGCAGCAGCAACTTAATCATTTGTAACTTGATTAGAAATACTATATTCTGCACCTCCAGAGAACTGAAAATGTTCCCTTCTTTCAGAGAGCTTGAATTTAGGATATACTTCGGAATCTAGGTCTTGAGTTAGACATCATGTTTTTGTAATCCAAAACAGTGAAACAGGAAGCAAGAGTTTACTAACTATTTACACAATATGTTCTTATCTTCATAGGAAATTTATGAATTTGGAAAGAAATTGGGTCAAGGTAGCTTCGGAGTTGTCTATGAAGCCACACACATTGAGACACAGACAAAATGGGCTATTAAAGAGGTTTGCAGACCAGCGGTAAGTGCCTGTTTTTTTGTTTGTTGGTGAAAGTTCAATGTTAAGATAAGCAAATGGCTCAGCTGTAATTCCACTTTCTATGACTTCAGGCAGGAAGCTCAACAGCCAAGATGCTGGGGCACGAAATAAACATTCTTAAACAAGTCAATCATCTGCACATAATACATCTACAGGAAGTCTACCACACAGCTAAGGTGAGCATTGCCAACCTTTAAGTAACACACTTTAAGCCAGATTATCTTCCATTACTGTCTAAATAAATATAAATGACATGCTTTTTACTGGTCATTTACTGGCATTGCCTATGCTTGTTTCTAGATGACTTATTTTGTGACTGAGCTGTGCGTTGGAGGTGACCTGAAGCAGCTGTTGCAGCGGAAAAAGTTCCTTACAGAGGACGAGACGAGGCATATCATCTGTAGCTTAGCTGACGCCGTCGTCTACCTTCACAGAAGAGGTAATGTCATTCTACACATTGACATTTTGATAGTGTTGCAAATCATCTTAACGCTAGCGGACAATCTCCTTTTTGATGAACTCGTTTTATTAGTCCTCGCCATGCTGCTCACTAAACCCTGAAAACACTGATGAATCACTAGCCTGAAACTTATAACTATAGAAGTTAAACAATGCAATTGATCTTGTTGTTCTTCTTATACCCAAGTGTGGAACAAGCTTTATTGAATTTATTTTAGACTTGGCTGTTTTATATTTTAAAAATAAGAAAACAGCTTGGTTCATGCAGCAGTTCAGTCCATATCGTCACTGGTCCAGTTCCCCCCCCCAAGAAATAATGATAATAAATATATATAACATATTATATATGTGTATACATTGGCATCATCTATGTATAGGTCCTGTTTACGCTTATGTGTATTTCAACTGTAACGGTAGAACAACAGTCAAAACTAAATTTCCCCTAGAAGATAACTTGCCATTATTGCTTTTACTCATTATAGATAAGCGGCGTATTTTGATAAAAGACTCATGATAAACAACTTTTAGTAGATTTCTTTATTTTTAATTAATGCGGCATGTTTTTTTTTTTTAAAGAAATGTAGTTTTTGCTTTCAATGGCCAGATCTTTGGTTAGAGGAAATAAGGACACTGCCCCGGGTGAGACATCATTACATGCGGTTAATGACTAATTTACAATAAGCTAGGGAGAAATACTGATGAATCGGTGTGTTATAACATGGAAAGTCCCTCTGTGCTGGTTTTCCTCACCTCTATAGAAACATGACATTAACGAGACAGCACTGGCATTAAATTGGAAAGACAGAACCTTTTTCAAATGACCAATTATAAAGCTTAAATTGTTTTTCTCTGATGATCAATTTTCTCGGCTGCTGTTCGTCAAATTCATTATTAGTCATTAGAGCTATACTAAAGCTCAACTGTGCTTTGAGCTCTTACGCTAACATATCCTGGTAACAACATGGTGCATTTTGAATGTACATGTTACTTACTACCAACACTGCACATCCAACTGCTTTTGATTTATTTCATTGATGATTACTGAAATATACTGCACCAAACAGGATGTTATATTTGGTAATATAATAACCCAATATTTTATTAAAGAAACAAATGAAATGCAGAATTTTAATGGTATTTTTAACTGTGTAATTGGAGTTTACAGTACGAAAATGTTTACCAAATGAAGACATTAGTTAAATTGAAATGAGAGTTCATCATTGAAAAAAAAACTATTTTAAATGGATAAAGGAAAAAATAGCATTTTCAGGTGTTTGTTTTGTGCACACCAGTTGGTCCAACGTACATTTCACACACCATCACCACTGTTGCATTTTATAATTGCTTGCTTCAAACAGTGCCGTAAAAAAGAGTGCTCAGGGCAAATTGTATTTTTCCTCCTGCCTCCCTCACTCCCACAAGTTTAGTTAACGAGGCCTTTTGGCTTGCTATACTGTAAGCAGGGTAAACAGATCAAAGTGTGAGTGTGTGCAAAATATATATATTTTCTCTGGTGAATGACATTAGCAAATCACAGACTTTATTTCCCCCAGAGCTATGGTTGTGATCTAAGGCTTAACTTGGAATCATTTTGGGTTTAAATGGAGAAAACCTGCAACAGTGCAGATACTTCTCAGATGTTTCATCTCTAAGAATATGGTAGAACCTTTCAAACCCATGATGTCTTTGTGAAGTTGTCCTCCTCTCATCTAACAGACATAGTGCACCGAGACTTGAAACTTGAGAACATTCTTGTGAAGAATTATCTTGATGAGGATGATGACGGCAGGATTAATATCAAGGTAAGATGGTGACACAGACTTTCCAATACACCTTTTTATCCATTCTCTGTTGGGGAGTACAGGCCTCACCTATCTCCTTTATATTTAGTTAGGGATTGAAATACTACCTCATTATGACAGACTCCCTCTGGTGTTTCAGTATATTATACCTTTACAAAGAGAGACTCTGAAACTCTAAACAAATGACCAGCTGAGCACAGCATGTTGTGTGCACTGACAATGAGCCAGCAAAAGCAGATTCCTGGTGTGCGAGCAAAAGAAAGCTAGACCACAGTATAAATGTTCCTTTCTTTCTATTTTCTCTCTTTGTCTCACAGGTTGTAAGAAAGTGTTGCAAAGCACAAGTTACTTTTATTTCACAAGAGTTCATCTCACCTTCTTGTTTTGCTTTTGTCATAATGTGGCTTTTTTCAAACTGTGGACCTGTGCAGCTACTGTACGTTGCTAATAATGTAGATTGTCACGGATGTTGGAACCTTGTTTTCCCGCTAAAGCGCCTTTCACAAAGGATTTAAAGACATAATATCTAACATTTGCACATTAAAACGTTTATATGTAGGTTATGTATTTGTTGGAATATATATTTAGTTGTACTACATTTTACCAAATATTTCCATCAAATTCCAAAACCAAGAGAAACTGTAATTCCAAACAAGGTACGGTCCGTCTCATATGCACTTTGCACGTGTCTTAGGGTTGTGGTTGTAAACCAGAATGGGTCATTAGTTACATTTCAAATTGTAACCCAGATTTTTACAATAGCTCATTCTGCCCCTGGTGTAATCCTTCTGTACGTCTGGATAGAATGTTATCAGAGAAACCAGCTGAGCAAATATTAGTGGCCACTTGGCTGACAACTGCCTCAGATGTATGTTCTCTGCTGGACTGTGTCACAGAAACACAGATTCTTAATGTGACACATGACTCGGATAACTGGCTCCCGGTATAAGCTCCTAAACCATGAACAAAGAAGTAATCATAACCGGGAGATGCAGACAATGACCACAATGATGATGATGAAGACAGCAACCCCCGATCATCTCACACTAATAGACAACGCTAGTAAATGTATGTTTTGGTTCGAGACCCCAGATAGCAGAACACAACAGTTTGTTTGTGTGAGTTTTGTCAGCACATTTAAATCATGTTTATCTGCGTTACCTTTTTCTTAAGTGTTTTTTTCTACCTAGGTGACAGACTTTGGATTAGCAGTGAAGACAGGAGGCGTAGGGATTGAGAACATAATTAGGGAGGCCTGTGGGACTCTCGTCTATATGGGTACGACACCTTTCACTCCTACATTCTTGCTCTTCTTCTCCTCCTCCACTTTTATTGGTGCGTTGCTAACTTTTAAGGCTCATTACTGCTACCAGCTGTGGATATGCATTACAGCCAAGTAAGTGTGCTGATAAACATGATAAAAACAAATATAGAATGTGTTTATTAAAATGTTGCTCAGCAGCACTGATAGTGGTCAAAAACTAGTTTTAACTAGTAGTTTAAAGCTCTGAAATGTCCATGTCTCATTTAAAGAAAAGCCTTTTCTGTTCTTGTGTGAATCTCAGCACCTGAAGTGATGAGCGGCCGAGGTTACAGCCAGTGGTGTGATGTGTGGAGCATAGGAGTCGTTATGTATATGTTGTAAGTAGACGCACACATACTTTGTATAGACGTACATATACACATACATACAGTTGCAAGAAAAAGTATGTGAACCCTTAGAATTACCTGGATTTCTGCATAAGTTGGTCATAAAATGGAGGAAGCCACGTCTGTCCAGAAAAAACATTGCTGCACGTTTGAAGTTTGCAAAAGAGCACCTGGATGTTCCACAGCACTACTGGCAAAATATTCTGTGGACAGATGAAACCAAAGTTGAGTTGTTTGGAAGGAACACACAACGCTATGTGTGGAGAAAAAAAGGCACAGCACACCAACATCAAAACCTCATCCCAACTGTGAAGTATCTTGGAGGGAGCATCATGGTTTGGGGCTGCTTTGCTGCCTCAGGGCCTGGACAGATTGCCATCATCGACGGAAAATGAATTCTCAAGTTTATCAAGACATTTTGCTGGAGAACTTAAGGCCATCTGTCCACCAATTGAAGCTCAACAGAAGATGGGTGATGCAACAGGACAACGACCCAAAGCACAGAAGTAAATCAACAACAGAATGGCTTCAACAGAAGAAAATAGGCCTTCTGGAGTGGCCCAGTCAGAGTCCTGACCTCAACCCAATTGAGATGCTGTGGCATGACCTCAAGAGAGCGATTCACACCAGACATCCCAAGAATATTGCTGAACTGAAACAGTTTTGTAAAGAGGAATGGTCCAAAATTCCTCCTGACCGTTGTGCAGGTCTGATATGCAACTATAGGAAACGTTTGGTTGAGGTTATTGCTGCCAAAGGAGGGTCAACCAGTTATTAAATCCAAGGGTTCACATGCTTTTTCCACCCTGCACTGTGAATGTTTACATGGTGTGTTCAATAAAAACATAAAAACATATAATTGTTTGTGTGGTTTTAGCTTAAGCAGACTGTGTTTGTCTATTGTTGTGACTTAGATGAAGATCAGAACACATTTTATGACCAATTTATGCAGAAATCCAGGTAGTTCCAAAGGGTTCACATACTTTTTCTTGCAACTGTATATACTGTGAATACATGTGTCTGAGCTGTGTGTCCTCGTAGGCTGTGTGGGGAGCCCCCGTTTGTATGTAAGACGAAGTCCAAACTTCTTAAGGAGATCATGAACAAAGAAGCCAAATTTACTCAACCCATCTGGGCCACAGTCAGTGATGCAGGTGATTATTCATAAACTGTAAATGTAATCCTGCTAAAAATGGGAAATGATTTCATTTGCAAACAGCACAAGATGTTGCATGCAGGTTTACAAACCCAACAGTTGTCCTGTGTCTCACCCAACAGCAAAAAATCTTTTGACCTGCCTTCTGAAGGCGGACCCTGCTTACCGCATGTCTGCTAATCAGCTGCTGGAAAACCCCTGGATCACAGTAAGGAAATAACAGTTTCATCTGCGTATGTAAACTCGACAAAGTGAGCCACATGAGGAGCTCTAATGGGTGGCTTTTCCAACAGGGAGACACTAATGTGCCTGCTATGCCGTCAAACGTGCTGGAGATGATGCGCAACCACCTGGAACAGAAAGAGAGTGAGATCATTAAGAAGAGTTTATTTAATTTAAGTAACTTCATCCAGATCACAAGTTGATAAATTATATAAACAAAATTGTGCAAGGTGTACTGGTATACACTGTAACAGTAACAAATAAAGTTCAGGCAGAGCACTTTGTAGTAAACTATTATGATTATTAATAGGGGTGCACCGAATGGGACATTTTTTGCCGAAACCGATACCGAAAATAGGAAACAGTTGGCCGAAAACCGAATGCCGAAAGGCCGAAAATGATTAATAGAAATATATATATATATATATATAATGTATACATTTTTTACCAATGTTGTTCAGCTACCTGATTATGGAAAAAGACATGATTATGGCAAAACGTAACTTAAATAATAATCACTATTATAGGTCCATAAAACATTTATTCAGCACTTTTGAATGCATACAGTACATTTATTCCAAGTCAAGTGCATTTTCTTTTCTATTTAGGATAACTACAACAAAGTGCATTCAGAACAAAGCCAAGGTGCTTTAAAACTGCATAAACATCTAGGCCAGTAGGCCTACAACAAAAATAGTGTAAATAAAGACTGTAACAGCCAGGCCTTCAACAACAACAAATGCACCTATAAGTTTGGTGACCTAACGTGTTGTTGTGATGACGTAATCAAAACGCGGCGACAAGCACGGCGCACGACCATGCTCGCAACAGGCAACATGTCTGCCGCTTGGAGATATTTCAAAATATCAGAGAAAGAGTAGCGGATTGTAATTTGTAAAACGTGTTCAGCTGACATTTTTCGAGGGGGTGTAACTGCAGAGACTTTCACCACTTCGGGATTACTCCACCACTTGAAATCAAAACACCCGAAAGGGCCTTTTTAACCATTTTCGGCCGATAATTTTCGGTGGCCGAATATTCGGTGCATCCCTAATTATTAACATAATTATTGTTCTCACCAAAATTATGTGTGTAGTGCCCAGAATCCTTTGAGATGCCAACGTTACCAAATAGAGTCAAAATAGTCAAATCTATAGATTGACAAGTTGTGGTATGTAAATATGAAGCATTTTCTTATTAGCTAGTTGGGTTGACTTCTGTTTAATATCGTCCCCAAAAGGAGCACAGACTCTGGGGGACTTGTCCCTGTCCTCCTCTGAAGGCACACTGGACTCCACGGTCCTCCCGGTGGATTCAACAGTTACAGACAGCGGGAGTCACACTGAGACAGACAGCTGCTCGTGCCCCCCTTCCACCTCCACCCAGGTACGGTTTATCTGTTTAGCACGGCTCTGCATTTTGAACTCACATGCCTAAGCGTGTTTCTTATCCAGGACTCTAACTTTGAAAGGCTCCCAGTTAAGTTTAATTCAAGTATCTGCTTTTCTCTTTAAGTACCCTTATTCTTAAGTACTCCTGCTTACACATCATTTACGTCATTTGGAAATTATCTTGTTTTTAAAACATTTACATAAAGTAGATCATTCTGCACTTAAAGCAAATAGTGTATTAGAAAAGAAAATAAGAATTTGGCCATAACTCTTTTTATAATGTTTTAGGTACTCCAAAGTACCAGATTCACACAAGCTTCACATGGGTTTACATTGCAGGAATATAAATACACACAGTTCTCATTCATAACACTCCGTTCGATGTCTCACTATGGGATGCCACTCATCACGGAGCAAACAGAAGCATCAATCTCATTACGCCAATCCTGATTGGCTGGTGATCTTGACGTCAGCGCTAGGGAATCCAACAACCCTATAAGTAGCTTGCGCCACTTCGCAGCGTCATTCAAACACCTCTTCTCGCTTCAGAGCACATCTCGATAGATTGGTAGCCGGGCTAACTTAACAGTCCACAGACTGAACCCAAAGCTAACTTTCGGTCGACGGGCGCTTGCCGGCTACTTTTCTGCTTCGCAAGAAGACTGTTAATACTAACACACCAGTTAGTATTGCAATCCACCTCGCCGTTTCTTTCTTTGGAAATAAAGGTAAGGTTTTGATTTTTCAAGCTAGTAACACACCTGTTGCTAGCTTGCCTTCCCTCACTACCGACACCACGGTAGCGAGGACGTTTTTTCTTTTTCTCTCTCACACCAGAGGAGGGGAAGATAAAAAGGTATTAACACACCAGTTAATATTCTTTGAGAATAAAATTCTACACCGTCGCTTTTTCTCCGGATTAACGACAGATGGGGAGAGAATTTTTTCTCAGCAACGTACCTGTTACGAGCGGGTCCTCTCCACGCCGTCACCACGGCGAACGAGATGGACGCTTCTCTCCCTCACACCAGAGGAGTCAGGGACTCGGAGGCTCGGCTCTGTGGCTGCGGGTTGAAGATATCAGGCACAGACTCACACCAGGTCTGCTCGTCCTGCCTCGGGCTGGAGCACGCCCAGGAGGCTACAACAGCCGCGAGAGCGGAGCCCCGCGCTGTGTCAAGCTGGGGCTCCCAACTGGACCTCACCATGGTCTCGCCCGCGGAAGATGTCCTGGAGTTGGACTACATGGAGGACGAAGAGGATGCCTCTGAGTTCCTCCTGTCCGACTCAGATGAGCAAGAAGATGATATCTTCGTGTCATCAGCTCAGGCTGCAAAGCCGGGAGCGAGGGCTGCTCTCCCGAAGCTGGTGCGCTATCGCCCTGTCTGAGCATGGACCTGCAGGCCGTGTGTCAACGTGCCGCGTCCATGCTGGACATCCCATGGCCTGAAATGGCCAAGGAGACCTCCAGATCTCGCTACGAGGGGAAGACTTTGCCCCAAGCAGCGAGGACAAAGAGGCAGCTCCTTCCAGTCTTCCCGGAGATGCCGGACGAGGTGTCGGTCTCGTGGAGAGACCGCCCCTTCAGTAATAAGGCCCCAATCCAGGGTGCCTCCTCCCTGGACTGTGACGGAATGGAGAGGCTCGGCCTGCTCCGCATACCGTCCATGGAACAGCTGGTGGCAGCCCACCACCAACCGAGGCTGGCTCCGACACCAAGCAGGAACCCAGTCAGCGATGACAGAACGGGCCTATAAAGCCGCAGCGTTGTCCGCCAGGGCACTCAACATATCCTCACTGCTGACCGCCTACCAGGTGGAGCTCTGCGAGGATCTGTCTAGCAAACCTGGGCCGGCCGTGTGGGACGAGATTGCAGCGATCGCGGACATTTGCCTCTGTGTTCAGCGCTGTGCAGTCCAGGCCACGGGCAAAGTCATGGGCATAATGGTGGTAAAGGAGAGAGCCAGGTGGCTCAACCTGATCAACCTCCCAGACCGGGAAAAGGAGGATGTTCTCGACATGCCTATCGTTCCCGAGGGTATTTTCGGCTCCGCTTTAGTCTCGATGCAGCGGAGGTGTGAGTCGAAAAAGAAGGAAGACGAGGCCCTCCACCTCTGTCTCCCCCGAAGGGTCCAGCCGGTACCTGCGACGGTCTCGCGGCAGTCCTTCGCCCAAGTTGCCTCACGTCCTGCCCAGTTCCAGGTACCGAGGCAGCAGAGGCCACAGCCCGCCCCGAGTCCCCAGCCCAGGCAGGAGGCGAGGATGAGCTGGCCGAGAAAATCTCCGGTTCCGGCAGCAGCCGTTCAGGCACAGCCGACTCAGATTTTCAGTCACCAGTCGAGGAAGAAGAAGAAGCGGGCGGCCTGACTGCCTCCTCTCCTCTCCTCAGTGACAGAGCTGGAAGTTCCCTGTTCCCCAGCTCCAGATGTGTTTTCGGGGTGCCACCAGGCCCCCATCTTCCCGCCGCCTCGAGTGATGCCGCAACGCCATCCTCAAGTTCGCGCCAGAAGGGAAACGGACTTAATACCAGAGACAGCGAGTTCTGCTCATAAATACTGTTGTTTTCAAATAAACCATTTTTTTACTGTCACATCCAGGCTTCAAGCCGAGGGCGCAGTCCAAAAAAATGAAAAGAAAAACAATAAAAACAATAAACAGTCTGTCACCTGTCCCTCTTTTGAGAGCAGCTACGGCCTCTCTCAAAAGGCGGATAATAGACGGGTCTGTGAAGGCACCACCGCCACGCGCATGCGCAGTGCCAGCTGGAGCTGTGAAGACACCACCGCCACGTGCATGCGCAGTGTCGGCTGGGGTTATCAACCTGGGGTACCATCGTGTTCAGACTTTAGAGTGCCCCATAACACAACAAATAGAGACTCAGAGGGAAAGAGACGTGACATCTCCGCTCGCTTTAAGGAGCGAAAGGCGGAAGATGCTCACAGCTTCTGCTTGGGTTTTCAAGACAGTAACACGGGCTAAAGGCTCCAATTCGCTGTCACCCCCCCTCGCTTCTCGGGCATTCTGTATTCACAAGCCCGGGGAGAGTCAGCCCATATTCTGGAGCGAGAGATTCTCTCGCTACTAGAAAATAAGGCTATATCTATAATACCCGCCGAACAGAGTCAGAGCGGCTTTTATTCCAAGTATTTCCTCGTTCCCACACGGGGAGGGAACGGAATTCGGCCAATACTAGATTTGAGAGCTCTGAACAAATATCTCAAAAGATACAAATTCAGAATGCTCACTCACACATCTCTGCTACGTCTCGTGCGACAAAACAACTGGTTCACATCAGTCGATCTGAAAGATGCGTATTTCCACATCCCAGTATATTACCCACACAGGAAATATCTGAGGTTCGCATTTCAGGGTGTCTGTTACGAGTACAGAGTACTTCCCTTCGGTCTGTCTCTAAGTCCAAGACTGTTTGTACGATGTAAGGAAGCCGCGATAGCCCCGTTAGGACAACAGGGTGTTCGTCTGGCAACCTACCTGGACGACTGGCTGCTTCTCGCACAGTCGGAACAGGAGGCTATTACGCAGACGAATGTCCTCGTAAAACACCTGCTCGACCTGGGTTTCATAATAAACACAGAAAAGAGCATGTTGTCCCCAGCCCAGACTGTACTCTTCCTGGGTCTACACCTGAACTCGGTGCCCTTTACAGCCCGCCTGTCAGCAGAAAGAGTGAAAGCTTTCAGAGCTTGTCTCGCTCATTTCCGGCTGCGCAAATATGTTCTCTTCAGATCATGCCTGCGGTTACTGGGGCTCATGGCGTCAGCCATCCTGGTGGTATGACTGGGACGCTTACACATGAGGGAGTTTCAGCGTTGGGTAGCCGCCCTCAGACTAAACCCCGTGCGTCATGGCGCGCGGAGAGTGATGCTCACTGTGAAATGCGTAATGGCACTGCGCCACTGGCTGCACCCGACTTTTCTAGTACGGGGCGTGCCTATGGGTGCTGTCCTATCGCGGAAGGTGGTCACCACTGACGCATGTCTGACGGGCTGGGGAGGTATTTACGAAGCTCGACCGGTGAGGGGTCTCTGGAGCAAAGACCTCCAACGGTTGCACATAAATTACCTGGAGCTTTTAGCGGTGTTCCTCACCCTGAAACGCTTTCTGCCTTTTCTCAGAGTACACCATATCCTCGTGAGGACAGACAATACGACCACAATATCGTATATAAACCGTCAAGGGGGTTTGCGTTCTCTCCAGTTACACATGCTGGCACGCAAACTGATCTTGTGGAGCTGCTGTCGTCTTCTCTCTCTGAGAGCGACGCACGTACCAGGAGTGATGAACCTCGGGGCAGACCTGCTATCCAGAGGTGCACCACTATATGCGGACTGGACAGCTGTTGGTGCGTTACGGCCGAGCCGCGGTAAATCTGTTCGCATCAAAAGAAAATGCTCATTGTCAGCTGTTCTTTTCAATGCGCGATCTAAACGCACCGTTAGGCGTGGACGCGCTCCCGCACGTTTGGCCTCCGGTCCTCCTGTACGCGTTTCAACCCCTGGCTCTGATACCCCCAACTCTGGCCAGAGTGAGGGAACAGCGCCATGCACTGATCCTGATAGCTCCGCAATGGCCTGCAATGTACTGGCTGGCGGAGATATATCAGCTGCTTTGCGGTCAGCCGTGGCAGCTCCCACTATGCAGGGACATACTCTCTCAGACGGGGGGGACGATCTTTCACCCACACCCGGAGCGCCTGGCCCTATGGGCCTGGCCCGTGAGTGGTACAATCTGAATACAGTGGGTCTCCTGCAGAAGGTGATAAACACTATTCAGAGTGCAAGAGCTTCCTCCACCAGGTCTCGCTATGGCTGTAAGTGGAGGGTGTTTGAGGAATGGTGCCTTCAAAAAGGGCACACCTCTTTTCAATGTCCTGTTGGGGTGATTTTATCATTTCTACAGGACCTGATTGATAAACACAGAGCTTTTTCTACGATCAAAGTATACCTGGCTGCTATTGCTGCATGCCATGTGGGCTTTGAGGGTCAGACGGCTAGCCAACATCCTTTGGTCTGCCGTTTTATGAAGGGAGCTCGCAGGCTCCTCCCTGTTTCAGGTCACTGGTGCCCTTATGGGACTTGACAGTGATTTTAGATGGGCTCACTCGAACCCCATTTGAACCCCTGGAAGGAGCTGACATGAAGCACCTGTCACTGAAGACAGTGCTGCTACTGGCCCTGGCATCCGCCAAGCGAGTCAGTGATATTCATGCGCTCTCTGTACATCCTTCGTGCACTCAGTTTGCCCCGGGGCAAACGAGAGTGTTGCTGAAGCCCAACCCTGCCTTTATACCTAAGGTGGTTGGTTCATGTACCCCAATTGACATTGAGGCATTTCCTCCGCCGCTGTGTTCCTCCGGGGAACAGCGGCCGAATTTGCTGTGTCCAGTTCGTGCTTTAAGCACTTATATGGACAGGTCAAAAGAGTTTCGTTGTAGTAACCAGCTCTTCATATCCTGGGCTAATCCTCAGAAGGGCAAGCCTGTTACCAAGCAACGGCTCTCCCACTGGATTGTGGAAGCGATTGCTTTGGCCTATACGAGTCAGGGTTTGCAGGCACCTACGGGTCTGCTTGCTCATTCGACTCGTGGTCTGGCTCCATCCTGGGCTTTGTTCAAAGGTGTTTCCATCCAAGACATTTGTGCAGCAGCGAGTTGGTCCTCGCCGCTCACTTTTGTCAGCTTTTACAGGTTAGACATCTCTGCTCCAGTAGTGCTGGGCCCCCTGCTGAGTTAGAGCTCTAACTGTTAAGTTCTGGTTGGTTTGGTGATTTTCGAGATAAGCTCGTCTGGCAATACGGGAGCTTCAATATCCCATAGTGAGACATCGAACAGAGTGTTATGAATGAGAACTATAGGTTACTTACGTAACCCCAGTTCTCAGAGTAACATGTAGTGAGATGTCTCACCAGACGGCCCTCCTTGCTAAGGTGAAGCGAGAAGAGGTGCTTATTTTGAATGACGCTGCGACGTGGCGCAAGCTACTTATAGGGTGGGTGAATTCCCTGACGCTGACGTCAAGATCACCAGCCAATCAGGATTGGCGTAATGAGATTGATGCTTCTGTTTGCTCCGCGATGAGGCGCATCCCATAGTGAGACATCTCACTTACTCTGAGAACTGGGGTTACGTAAGTGACCTATAGTTTTTAGGATGTGTTCATGCTGCATCCTTGAAAGTTCTTTATGTCAACATCCAAAAGACAGGTTTGAAATTAAACAAATCAAGATAAAAATATCCTTTATAATTTAAATATTCACGTGTACGTATATTATTTGAAATACAACTTTTTTTGTGCTTTTATATTGAAATGCACAATTCCCTTTTTATATTCAATCACCACTAGATGGTGCCAGATTGAACTATTACAGCAGATGGCGATGAAGGTGTAGTGATGCAGCTGTTTTAAAATGGATATGATAGTTAATTCTATTATGTAAGAAGAATATGAATCTCATCCCTGCAGTCTCCAGATGGTGTGAAAGCCCCCCCACAGCCGAGCACAAAGCAGCGCAGGCCTCGGGACAAGAAGGACGTCAGCACGGGACAGAAAGCAGCCTCTGAGCTCCGTAAGGCTGACGACCAGAAACCCTCTACCTCCAGTACAAATAGGACTGCCCCCCCAACTCTAAAACCAACGCACACTCTAAACAAGCTAAACTAAAAAATATCAATTGTGAAAAGAAAACACAATTAAGTGGACAAAGTGAGCATTCAAGTGAAAAACTAAACTAGAGGTGGACACTTTATTTGATGTTATTCTGTTTTATTTGATTCTGTGAATTAGCAATGATGTGAAACTGCTGTGTATGGTGCAACCTTTATAGTAGCAACAAGAGCCTATGCAGTGACAGCAGTGTCAAACAAATGAGCCTCATAAGCAGGTGTTAGAATAGATAAAGTCTAAGACCCCTGCAGCTGAGGGTCCGGCCTCAGCATCGCCTCGTGCCAAAGGAAAGGGCCCTGCTCTGAGGTGTTCTTAGATGGGGCCAAACTGCTGGAGAAATGTTTGCTGTTGCACAGCCAACTGTTTAGGAACGTCATGCAGCCCAAATACAGACTTCAACTGTTTTATGGTGGCCAGCAAACACAGAGATTGAATGAGCTTGTCAGGTTTTACCAGTCGCATCTAAATAAAGTATTTATTATAAAGCAACCGTCATCTAAAGAGGAGATAAGAGCAAAGCACAGCTCATGCCCTAATAAAACTGTTATTTAGTAATTAACTTATTACCTAGCAGCATATTTTGTCATTCCATATCATCTCTTAAACTGTGAATATACTCTATGTTTTCCCCCCCAAAACTGTCCTAAAAGTGAATGTTAATTTATTACATTGGAAAAAAATATTATTATTATTAAGAGTTTTTTTTTTTTAAAGAAATGTAAAAATTCATTCCCACAAAACAAGTCAAAGCCGTCTTCAAATCAGTAATATAATAGTGTACATATACATTGAATAAGAATAAGACCCTAAATGTGCCAAATATCATAAAACACAAATCAGCAATTTTGCTTAATTTATTTTCAATATGAAATATTTATTTGTATTGTTTTATAATAACATGCTTAATTACAGAGAATACACACAGACTACAGGATATTATTTGTTGGATACCATTGCACAATGCCAAAGTGAACATTAGGGATTTACTTTCCTCTGTTCTGACCTCTCAATTCCAAACGCCCTGTATGCAGTGACTGCACCCACTCAGTGTCAAAACAGAAAACCCGTCACACAGGCTGGTTACGCTCCATCTGAATGCAGAGGATTGGGACTGAGGGCAGCTGCGGGTCTAATCTCGTTTGGAGGCCATTGAAAGCAGTAGAAGCTACTTTGAGGGCACTGCCATTCAAGCACAGGTTTTTCCGCTGTAGAGAGAATAATCCCCAGCATAGATACAACATTAAAGTAGCCAAGCATAACACACAGAGGCTGAATTTCAAATCCACCCATTTGCATCTTGAAGTGAATGAGTGCCAACAATGGGGCTCCGTGCCCATGCAAAGGCTCTGTGCTTTAGCGTGTCTGTAAATGCAGTGTGCATTTGTCGGAAGTGTTTTCAAAAAGATATTTCTACTTTGCAGGGAAGAGGTAATTGTTGTAAAAGTATGGACATGGTGTGTTAACCTTTATCAAATGCAGTCCAGGTAGACTGACTCATCTCGGCTGATGTTACTTGACATAGAAGATTTTTTCACTGTCTTATGTTAGATTTATTTTTAACCAAACACACCAGTAGTATGAAAATGACAACATGTTAATTACCTTTGTTCTAAGCTGCTTGCCAAAATACATTACTGCACATTTATTGACATACTGTCTGCCTTTGTTTCACTCGTACCGGTACCAACAGCAGATGGAGCTGTAGTTAGTTGCTGAATTTATTTCCTGGAGTTAATCTGACAGGAGAGTGCTATCCCTAAAGCATACTACCTAGTTTTGTGCATGCAGATGTGTAATTAGAATTGATTGCTTGAGTCACTGCCTATTAAAACTGTGATGTCCATGCAATGTGTCACTGATTAATATGCTGTATGGTTATGTCTTCATGGTCCATTCAAACTGAATAAATGGCTAAGACATGCTTTTTTGGGTGCTGTCTTATACCCAACATTTCATTTTGTTGAAAGAGAATTTGAGAAATAAAAAAAATAAAAAAATCTCTGTCCTAGTTAAACTTCTTTTCCCCAAACTGAATGTCTGCTGAAACAACCTCTTGTATGGCTCATTTTTGTCAGAAGAGGAGATGGGATTTGAGCATATGGTCCTCATTGTCTTGTGCCAGATTTTTGATTAATTATAGGGAAACCTAAAGAAAAAACCTCTTTGCAAGCAGAGTATGACCTCAAGCAAATCATAGTGCTTGTTCATGACTCAGGGTGAAACAAATGTAGAGAGACAGAAACACGTTGCAATAAATATGGAGGAATCAGTGTTTCTTTATATATGATGACAGTAGCTTCAGTGGCTGTACAAAACTGTCAGTGTGTATTGTTGCAATCCCCCAGTTTTACTTTGACTCCTTTGGTCAAACCAACATAGGAAAAAAAAGGTGTTAAGGGAGGGGGGACAGGACGAGACGGGCTGTATGGTGGATAGGTTAGGGGCGTGATTTTGGGACAAAGCATGGAGGAAAAGGAAATTAGAAAATTCGTCGGGATGGAACAAGGGATGCGACCCCCACCAGCCCAACCCCCCCCCCCCTCCCTCAAATCCCTCCCCCATTTTCCTCCAGCAGTGCTCCTGACAGATGGAAGTGAGGGTGGGTGGGTTGACGCGCTGTAGGGATTAAAACTCTGCAGCCCCATTTTGGAGCCTGAAGAGAGTGTCACTCCTGCAAAGGTGCCGAGAGGCACTTGTGGCGAGAGTCGCGGGGTGTGTGAAGTGGGTGCGCATGGGCTAATGTCAAAACAGGCAAGGATGCTTCCCCTCCATTCGCCCCCCCTCTGCTCCATCCACCTTTAACCACTGAGGAGCATGGAGGGGGCTGCCAGGAGAGGGGAGGGGGCGCATCTCATAACCTTAATAGAGCTCTCTTTAATTAATCAGCTCATCTGCAGAGGCCTGATACCTGCAGCTGAACCCCCCCCCACACTGTACTCCCCTCCATCCTCACCCCAAACACAACATCCTAACACTGCTGCTGTGACATTGTGGTAATGAGGTAACACAGCTACAATGTCATGGAAATGTTGCGGAGACGTTATCTGTGGGGGCTCATCACACATGCTGATGCTCCTGATCCCCTTCAATGTGTACGTTGTGTGTGGAGGTGCGCGTGTGTCTGTGTTGCTATGTTCTCTGATGCCCCCATCACAAGAAAAAAACAATAGATACATACGGCCAAATGGCATGAGAGAACCATGATGCCTCTATTTCCACAGAAGAAAAGAGGGAGGCAGGGGAGGGGGGGATGCTCAAATAAACATTTGAAACAGATGGCAATTTCAAAGCAAGCCTCATCAATCTTTGTTGACACTACCCCCTTTTTTAAAACTACTCTTATTTGGGATATTTGCAATTATAATACATACTGTAAGCTTATTTGAATATCAAATTAATTACTGAACACACTGGAGTAAATACCTCCTTTATAAGTCCTTGTTAAAAGTGAAAAGTTCTTGACTACGGTTGGATGGCGTGTTAATTTACAGTGATATCTAATCCCAAGTTACTTCACATAAAAGGCATTACTATACATATTTTAATGGGGAGGTGGTTGTTTTCCAAGCAATTTTCTGCTAGAGTACATTTTTAATTTATTCATATTTAATTTATTGGTCTCTGCATACCCGCTCAGTAAAACTAATCAACACCATGTATGGGCCTCTTAAAGCCACATCTCTCCTTGGCAGGCACACAGGCTGCCTCTGCATTAGGATAAGCTCTCCTCTCTCGTGCACAGAGTGGGTGAAATGTCCCGCATTCAGTCGAGCAAGAGGATACCACCTCACCGGAGAGACTGTTCTCACAAACAACCTTTTAATCAGAAGGAAAAAAGAGGTGGCGAATGAAAAATGTGCCCTTTCCTGAGTGATCCAAAACATTTTCAATTTCTGTGCATGGTGACCACCGACACTGCCGTCAGAGCATCGCTCGCCTCCCTCAGCTATTTCCTGCCTTCAAACTTTTCTGTCCTTGAATTTGTGTATCTGGAGTCATTTAGGCACAGTACGTTCTTATCACCTGACTTTGCTACACACTCCAAATTTCTATCGACCCATTGACACATCTTGAGGAGGGATCTACTCAACCTTACACATGGAAATGATTTCAATTAATTACCATTCCCCATTTGACAAGAAAGAGGGGATGTGGGAAACAAAGGAGCCCAGACAACAGGAGCATTTCTCTGGTGTAATGTGCACCATGTGTAATGAGCAGCGGAAAGGTCATTTGACACATTTCTGCCAGAATGAATTCATTTATTTCAAGCACTTAATTTTGTAGTCACCTCATTGTTGCACGGCTTGGCAGTGCACTGAGAGGGTGCATTACCACAAGTGGAGGCTTAGTTTCCTCCCCAACAGCTAGTGCTGACCACACGTCTGTGGGAATGCCTGAAGAGCAGAGTGATAGTGCAATGGAGTGTGGGAGATCCAATCACCCCTTCTATCATAGGAAAATCGCCTCCATCACCTTCAGCGTAATTGGAGCATTCATTACAGTTCAGTAAAAAATGCAGGTTGCCATTAGATGGGCAATTTAAAAGTAGGCTTCCGGAGAATGAGAGACTTGAGGGGTCACGATACGGGGTCACAGTCAAGTAAATAATGGGAATTGGTCCCATGAGGCTTGGAAAACCACAAAGCTCGTGGTCACGCACCGAAATACAGCTCAGCACTGGAGAGAGGCAGGAATTCAATCATCAGACACAAAATAAAATGCCCCCTGGTGCCCTTTCAACATCACAAACATTGCAAATAGAAAGTCAGATACAATTTACCGTCTTATAATTACTCTAACCAGATACGTTTAGAAAGCGCTGTGAAGCATGTGAAATATCTGGAAGTCATTTTCACATAATGTCAAGTATTTCGTCATTAAGAGTACGTACAGCTGTAAGACATCAAACTGTATTCTGCACCTACCAATGTTCACATATACAGTATGTTAAATTAATATGGGATTCTAAAGTTGATGATCAAATTCGAGAGTGATCCTTCGACCCTTGACACCAGGGTAATGTTATTGGTAAGTTTGAGTGGGGGTGGTGTTTCAAGACACGAGAGGCCTCATTCCGTCTGAAGTTGCACTACTTAGTTTTTATATATTCAGTTCTGCTGCTACTTTTGTTTTCTAATGCTTTAACATTTCTCTCCGAGAAACATTTCACTGTAAGCAGAAAACACTTGCTTGATCAAAGGAAGCATATTTAATGTGTTTAGGTCTAAAAACAGAGTTGTTACTTATGTTCTGAAGGTTCTTTTACAACACTTTTTTCTAAACAAAGAAGGCACAACAATAATTCATTGGCTAATGTGTTCCTCACTAACTGCAAACACGCCTGCAGTCACTCCTGATAACATGATTTTAGATTCTCTTTGAGACATTTAAACACTTTCACAACAAATCAGAATATTTCTTTCTTTGTGGAGCTCTCGCTAATGACCATGTTTTTGCAGAAGAAAATGCTCCTACATTAAATATGAATACACATCATGATGAAACAATTAGGCAATGGTCTTCTGTGTAGCTGGTTTAAGTATCTGACTGCTGGAAAAACAACAACCTGTACCGACATAAACAAAGCTGTGAAGTAGTATTCCCAAATTAGTCTCACTTGTCGGTGGAAGAGAATGTAATTAGAGAGTTTGCGCCGGGGAAATCCCACACAGGCACTCTGTTGTCAAGACGGAACCTTTGCGATGTATGAAATAAGATAATAATCAATGGGATCAATCACAAGCATGCTTACCTATTGGGAGGGATGCCCAGAGATTCATCATAGGATGACACTCACCTCTCACACAACATATGGGGTGTGCTTTCCTCGGGCCCTTTTACCACTCAGGAGGCAGATTGGACTTCTCACTCTCAGCTACTCCGCATTATTGTCCATTATCACACCGTGGTCCATGTGTAAGGTGACAGTGGTGCTCTGATGGAGAGGCGACAGGAGGACCGAGACTGCAATAACATATTATTAGCTTTTTTCACAGCTCCACTGGGCTGGATTTACACTGGATATCCAGAGACCTCCGAGGGCAGTCCACTGTCACAGCGGTGTCCACCAGCAGAGCAATTGCCAGAGATACACAGGTGTGTGTGCACTGAATAGCCATACACCCACGCGAGGCACACACAGGCACGTGGACACACACAAACAGACGTACACAAACAGTGTGTCAGTAATCAGTGACAGACCTGCTCCAATTAGCCTCAGTGTGCTGTCATTCTTGTGAACTATTGTAGTACTGCAATGCTCCTTTTGTTCTGTAAACTGTAAACACATCTCCTGTCTGGGTCAACCAGATAGATAGATAGCTAGATAGATAGATTGATAGAGAGAGACATGGATACATAGATACATAGATACATGGTTACATGGATACATAGATACATGGATATTTACATGGATCACAGTGCATCAGAGAGCGGCATGCTCATGTTTAAATACGAGACGCTTTTGTCCTTGGTAATGTTAACAGTCTCCCTTGTGAGTGATGCCTCTTGTCCCAGCCCTGTTTATAAAACAGTCAGAACTTCGTTAAGGGACAATGACATCAGCCAGGCTCAATTATGGTGACATTTTGCTGACATGCAGATTGCCTCCCCTCAATCTTTTTTATGTAAAATACTGATGTGCCAGTCACATATGGATGGATGAACTTTGGGAGAATCAATGGTATTGATGAATCATAGATCATACAAGTCAACAAGACTGACACCGGGAGAGCGAATTCATCGCATGCGGAGAAGTCAATATTAAATTGTAATCATAATCAGACAAAGTGAGTTATGTATAATCAATAGCACAATTATGATATGACTTGTCCTTGCAATGCAGACAAAGTGTGCATTCAAACAGGCTGCATTGTGTTTATTAAAACATGAGCTTGTGTAGATGTTTATGCATTGTTAAGTCATCTCTTGAGTTATTAATGAAGGCGCACATGATCTAAGTTTATTTTAATATAACAAGGTTCAAGGCTTTTATTGGTCATACGTACAGACAGTATAGCTACAGTGTAGTTATGACGATGAAAATCTTAGGTCACAGGTACTCCTAATAAATATTGTCCTCTGTAAGGAAACAAATATTGTTATAATCATGGATGTTGTTCTGAAAGATGTAGGACGGATATTGTCAGTAGGAGAGTACAATAAGGTGGATAAATCCTAAGAGACAGGTCATTTTATTGTCCTTGGTTGTGCCCTGGAATATTGGAGCAACTCTGAGCTGCTTTGTCTGTTGTCTGTGTACTAACAGAAGTGGCAAATGTAACCAAAACAATCACAGGTTAGTATTATATTACATTCTATCTAAATTAAAAGGAAGAAGTCTTTGTCTGTATGTTTATATCCATTTTCACAACATCTGTTCATATTGACGGGTATATTGCTGAGGACCCAGGGAAGTGCAGTGTTGAGTGCAAGCTCTTGAGATCTATGGAACGTTTTCTAAAACTCTGTTATGTACACAGTGTGTAGTGTAATGAGAGGGGACCCCTATCAACCCCCCAACGGCATGCTGGGTAGATCTAGTTCACCGTTTCTCACTACAGTACATTCAACAGCCTATCCGTTTTTAAGAGTACGCTTAAGACCTTCCTTTTTGATAAAGCTTATAGTGATAAAATAAAATAATCTAATAAGAGTGCATTGACGTAGATACGTTGTGCCTCTTCACCTATACATTTTAGTTCTTACTCTTTTACTTAAATCCTAAAAAGTTAGATCTTATATTTAAAACTTTATCCAAACCTTTCCCCTCTATGACCTCTCGATGTTTATTAGAGGGCAGCAGGTTGCAGAGAACGCCTAGCCCGGCCGGGGAGTGTGGAACGTTGTCACTGACCCACTCCTAACTCTGACAAATTCAGGTTCCAATGGAGACCTTTTTCCCAGTGTGTGCCTCTCCACCTCTGTTTCCTACTTGTTACTTGCTACCCTTTTCCCTCAACCTATCCTAAGGGAGTGCATGTATGTAGACACGTTAGTTTAGGGTTAGGCTTGGACTGTTGGGGGGGGGGGGGCACCTTACTCCGTCTTTCTGGCTGTTTGTACCTGTGTAGTCTTATGTTCCGATTAACCCAGTTTCCCCCAAATCTCTTTTTTGAGTTCATATATACGCCTGGATCCTGAGTCGAGGCTAATCCTGTTGCTGTGGTCGTGTGTCCTGGATCCTCTATCCTGAGCCCTGGATCTGAGTCCTGGACTTCGAGTCGTGGCTGAACCTGTCTCTGCGGTCCTGCCAGACTCTCACCATACTACTTCCCTGATGGCTCCCACAAGATTGCTGACATCCTCGTGGATTCAGCTTCTTATTATAGACACATGCATTTCCAAACATTTGGACTACCTACTGTATGTTGTAAATGTTTTATCTTTTCGATTTACACACGGCATCTATTGCACGTCTGTCCGTCCTGGGAGAGGGATCCCTCCTCTGTTGCTCTCCCTGAGGTTTCTCCCATTTCCCCTTTAAACTGTGGGTTTCTCTGGAAGTTTTTCCTTGTACGATGTGAGGGTCAAAGGACAGAGGGTGTCGTATTGTCATACTGATATTCTGTACACACTGTGAAGACCGCTGAGACAAATGTAACATTTGTGATATTGGGCTATATAAATAAACATTGATTGAACAGATACAAGCAGAGACTGGAGATGTACAGAACATGATATTTTGTAGTACTATATTAGTTATTCGTAGCTTATTTTAAAATGCATTTAGTGAGTTAGCTTCCTGTTAGTTAGTCACTGCTATTTAGATGCAATGCATGCAGCTTCTGCGAGGACTGCAATTAAGAAAGCACTTGCAAAAAGACAAAACATACTTTACCTCTTTATTTTGCTTGTATTTGACTATTTGTATGTGTGAGGGAAACTTCTGAAGCAATTGGAAACAGAACTCAGAGAGACACGAGGAGAGCCGGACCTTTGATGGCAAACAGTGACGGTTTATTTGGAGCTTCGGCCGGAGAATTCACAAGACATGTCACGAGCCACGAGTTGATCACAGGTTGAGATGCCAAATCAA